>NC_056746.1:120206543-120374043 GCF_019279795.1 Protopterus annectens | reverse complement strand
TTCATCTCTGCATTATGAAAGTCGGGTAAGTGGAATTTCAGTCTTCTAAAGTAGCTCCGTAAATATATATTAATATATAGAGAGAGATAGGCAGATACACACACACACACACACACACACACACACACACACACACACACACACACACACACCACACACTAAATGCAAAATGTCTGTGTTTCAGACAACAGAGAATATTGTCATGTTCTAGAATCTCAGCCTCTGCCTTTATTTATTACACTTGCAGTTCAGTTGTTCTGGAGACTGCAGTAGCAGTTCTTTTCAACAATTTCAGCAATCACCTACTGTTTAATAATGCATTGGCTGAAAGGAATACAAAGGGATATAGAGGGTATTGAATGCACTGATAAAGGATTAAGACCTTAGAAATAATATCTGTTAAATATGTGACAGCAGAAATGAATTGGGAGGGATTTGTAAAAAATTTAGCATGTTAGTAGCTGTAAAACACACGTATATAACTAGTTCCTTACGTGTAAAAGAATGTGCACACCTCCTCCAAATAAGCCTTATCCATAAGATACTTTATATTAATATACATTCCCCTTCTCACAGACTAGTTATCACAGATGTACCATACCAGCTAAGAATTATTTTATTTATTTAATTTTAGTTTGTTTATTGGGGTAGTACTCTGATAACTATAGACCATTTGCAGGCTTGGCCTGAGTGAAGGGATTCACAAAACTGAAAATAGAACAAATGCACAAACACAGAGCAATCAAAGAAGATAGATAATCTTATGTACAAATGATACGATGTGTAACTATTATTAACAGAGTAGAAAATCAAATGTGAATTAATTTTAGTAGTAAATATGAGAGGAAAGTAGCGGCTGAAAAGAGAGGATCAAAGTAGAAGTGATGTGGGAGACGAGGAGTTAGGTTATCTGTCTAGTGGTAAAGTACTTGCAGTCAGATTTGTCATGAACTTGTCTTTTGAGCTGAGCTTTGAAGGTGGGGAAAGAGGAGATTTCTTTAAGATGGGAGGGGGGGGATTGCCTGAGTTTGGGTGCAAGAATGGAGAAAGAGCAGTCATTACAGTGCAGTTTGGTTTGGGGTGTCTGGAGTGAGCAGAGTTAATTGGGAGAGGTTGCGGAAGTTGTAGGGGATAGTTTTATTGTGCAGTTTGGTTGCAGGAGATGGAAAGTTACCTGGCTGAAGTAGTTTGAAAACAAGAGGCCTCAGGAGTAGCTCAGCTCTGTAGGGGACTGAGAGCCATTTGGCCTTCAAGAAGGTGATGTAGTGGTGTTCCTGAGGAGAGGAATTGGAAATGAATCAGCAGATTTCGTTTTCAATGGACTGCCGAGTATATGAGTTCTATGAGTATATGAGGCTGTGGCTATGAATGGGAAGCCTGTATTCAAGATGAGTAAGGAAAACTCCTTTGCAATTTGCAGTTCTAGCTGGTCGGAACAGAAATCGAGGACCAGAATAAAACAGAACTGATCTTTTCCTGGTGTTTTCATTGTGGCTTTGGAAGTCAAGTGACTGGTCTATCTATAAAACTAAGCATTTAAAGGATGCGGTTGTTTCTGTTGGGCAAGCATAGAGATCTGTGAAGTTGATTTTTAGGAGTTTTTTCAGCTTTTGTTGGGTTCCAAATATCATACTTTTTTAAAGAGGTGTTTAGGTGTAGCATATGGATGTTTGGTCAAGGATTAAGGGAGCGAAGGCCAGGCTGAAGCCGGGTTTGAATAGTTGAAAGTGAGAGGCTGGATCAAAGAATAACCAGCTCATCTGCATGAGGGGTGACATGAAGGTCAGGGAGGTCAGAGGGCAGTTTAATAAAGACTGAAAACAAAAGAGGGGCAAGTATGGATCCTTGGGGCACTCCTCTGGTAAGGTGAGCCAGTGGTGATAGGGATGGGCCTAATTTGACTGTGAAATACCTGTTTATTAAGAAATGTTGGAACAAGGTGACAGTGTTGGAGCAAACCATTATTTCTTGGAGGGAATGTAGGAGCAGGAAGTGGTCAATTACATCAAAAGCTTTGGTGAGGTCAATGAAGAGAACTCTTGAAAAGTTTCCTTTATCCATGTTGAGAAGGATATCGTCTGTAAGTGACCATTGTGCTGTCATTGTGCTCTGGCTAGCCCAGAATCCATGCCGTTGAAGAGTGAGGAGGTGGTATTGTTGGATATAAGTGGACAGTTGGCTGTAAATTTATTTTGTAAGTATTTTCCCAACTGTAATGAGGATGGAGATCATTCAGAAGTGGGAGGTATTTACTGGCTAAGGCTGTATGAGAAAAGCAGGTTTCCATACGTCTGACAAGGTAGAAGAGGTTTGGCAAGGAAGTGTTTGCACAGCGAGTAGGTTGTCTGCACCAGGGATGCATCCAGGGTATGTTTGCTAGAAGGGGAGAAAGTTCTTTTTGGGTAATTTTCTTAAAATAGAAGAGGGGGATATAAGGAGGGGGTTAGGTGAGTTTGGGGGGGGGGTCAAAGTTGTGGTACTAGGGAGGTGGCTGAATTCTTTGAGAAAGTCAAAGGCTGAAAGTTGGCCTTGAGTGGTCTGGTTGGTGACAGGAGAGGAGGTGGGATCAGTGCATTTATGCCCTGTGAGAAAATTTACTTCCTGCCAAAAATATTTGGGTTTGCCTAGAAGAGCAAGTCACTTAATTTTGAAGTAGTCGGTATTGTGCCTACACATGACTTGCTTATCTAGGTTATGTAGAGATGTAAGCTGGGGGACCAATTTTGGTGACTAATAGATAATTTGGAGGTTACTGGGCAGTAGTCGCTGACTGAGAGTGGAAGAACAGAGGTACTGGAGATGAGGATAGGTTTGTTAATGATTAATAAGCCCAGGAGGGTGTGATTGTTGGTTTAGAGATTTGGAGAATTAGCATCATTGACTAATCATATAAGAATGATATTGGCTAGGAATTCGGCGATCTCATTGCTCAGGGGACCTAGGTAGTTCAGGTTAAAATCAGCTATAATAATTTTTGTAGAGTTTCAGTTTCTGAGGTGATAGTAAGAATAAGGGATTTCAATTTCTTAAGATAGCCTGGAGAGACGACTCCTATTAGAAGGTGACTGACCTTCTGGGAGGGACGTTTTAGAAGGGTGCAGTTGGGTTCAGTATCTGAGGAGGCATTTGCTGGTGCAGTGATAGTGGGTGTGTGGTTGTTTTTATAAAGAATGAGAGTGACCCCCCCCCCACCTTGTCTGCTGCCAGGTCCGGTGTCTTTGAGGTATTTGTAGGAGGAAAGTAGATACTGAAAATTAGATTCACAGCTAACAATGCTTCTCTGTTAGCCAGACTTGCCCCAGTTCTAACCTTTGCAGACAATGCAGTGACAATTCTTGCCCTAAACTATGAGACACACTAGAAAGCGCGATTCATAGCAACTCCACATAAAGTACATTTAGGAGTATTTTAACAGATCCCCATCAGATGATCACGTTTTCAGAAACTGAAAGTCATAGGGTTAGGACCATATCATCAAGTTTCCAAAAACCCTAACATCAAAAATAAAAAAAAAAAAACACAAAAATCTACCTTTGCCCCCTGCATCCCCTATACCCCCTGAAATTTATATATACCAACTCAGAGATCACACTACTGTGAGGAAAAGGGTACATTTCCTGATCTGCACTGTACTGCAATCATCATCTTCTTTCGGCTGTTCCCGTTAGGGGTCGCCACAGCGGATCTCCTGTTTCCATTTCTTCATCTCCTCTACATCTTGCTCTGTCACACCAACCACCTACATGTCCTCTCTCACCACATCCATAAACCTTATCTTAGGCCTTCCTCTTTTCCTGTTACCTGGTAGCTTCATCCTTAGCATCTTTTTCCCAATATACTCAGCATCCCTCCTCAGTACATGTCCAAAGCAACATAATTCTGCCTCTCTGGCTTTGTCTCCAAACCTTCCAACCTGGGCTGACCCTCTAATATACATATTCCTAATCCTGTCCACCCTTGTCACACCCAGTGCAAATCTTAACATCTTTAACTCTGCCACATCCAGCTCTGACTCCTGCCGTCTTGTCAATGCCACTCTCGCCAACCATATCTCATAGCTGGTCTCACTACCCTCTTGTAGACCTTCCCTTTCACTCTTACTGGTACTTGTCTGTCACAAATCACTCCTGACACTTTTCTCCACCCACTCCATCCTGCCTGTACTCTCTTCTTCACCTCTCTTCCACACTCACCATTACTCTGAACTATTGATCCCAAGTATTTAAACTCATCCACCTTCGCCACCTCTACTCCTTGCATCCTCACCATTCCTCTATCCTCCCTCTCATTCACACACACATATTCTGTCTTAGTCCTGCTGACCTTCATTCCTCTTCTCTCTAGAGCATATCTCCATCTCTCCAGTGTCTCCTCCACCTGTTCCCTACTCTCACTACAGATCACAGTGTCATCTGCAAACATCATAGTCCACGGGGACTCCTGTCTGATCTCGTCTGTCAACCTGTCCATCACCATTGCAAATAAGAAAGGGCTCAGAGCTGATCCTTGAGGTAATCCCACCACCACCTTAAACGCATCTGTCACTCCCACCGCAGACCTCACAGCTGTCACACTACCCTCGCACATATCCTGTACCACTCTTACATACTTCTCTGACACTCCTGACTTCCTCATACAATACCACAACTCCTCTCTAGGCACCCTGTCATATGCTTTCTCTAAGTCTACAAAAACACAATGCAACTCCTTCTGACATTCTCTGTACTTCTCCATCAACACTCTCAGGGCAAACATTGCATCTGTAGTGCTCTTTTCTGGCATGAAACCATACTGCTGATCACTAATCATCACCTCCCTTCTTAACCTTGCTTCCACTACTCTTTCCCATAACTTCATGCTGTGACTGATCAATTCAATCCCTCTGTAGTTACTACAGCTCTGCACATCACCCTTATTCTTAAAAATCGGTACCAAAACACTTTTTTTCCATTCCTCAGGCATCCTCTCACTTTCCAAAATTTCATTAAACAATCTGGTTAAAAACTCCACTGTTATTTCACCTAAACACCTCCATGCTTCCACAGGTATATCATCTGGACCAACAGCCTTTCCATTCTTCATCCTCTTCATAGCTATCCTTACTTCCTCCTTGCTAATCCACTGCACTTCATGATTTACTATCCACACATCATCCAACCTTCTCTCCCTCTCATTCTCGTCATTCATCAACCCCTCAAAGTACTCTCTCCATCTGCTCAACATACACTCCTCACTTGTGAGTATGTTTCCCTCATTATCTTTTATCACCTTTACCTGCTGCACATCTTTACTAGCTCGGCCCCTCTGTCTAGCCAATCGGTACAGGTCATTTTCTCCCTCCTTAGTGTCCAACCTTTCATACAACTCTTCATACGCCTTATCCTTAGCCTTTGCCACCTGTCTCTTTGTCATGCACTTTATCTCCTTATACTCCTGTCTACTTTCTTCATCTCTCCGACAGTCCCACTTCTTCTTTGCCAACCTCTTTATCTGCATACTCTGTATACTCTGCACTGTACTGCAATCTCCATTCAAAACCATTGAGTTTTCGAAAACTCAATCATATGGTTTCAACCATATGAATTTCAAGTTTCTAAAAACTTGATCATCTGATAGGGATCCATTTTAACAGACTTCTTGGAAAAAAAGGTCTGCCTTTTATTACTTTAAAGTATCAGCAATCATCCAAGACAACCCCATAAAGCCTATTTTCCATGTATGACAACTCCATACCAATCTACAAAACTGTCTTATTTATTAATTAACTCCTCCCTAACATTTACCTTTTACCCTTTTAATGTACTTTGCAGTACACTGCAAACTCAAAGTATATCTACTCTCTCCATTAGAGTGACAGAGTATCACCCCAAGTACGTTGACCAATTAATATCACTCTCCTACCACAAAACCAAACACCAAATGCAGTCTTACTTTATCCTTTTTTCACTCATCTGTAATGATACTTCCATGACAAATCTTTGCTTTATATTCTTTATAATTATCTCACTTCCACATAACCTCTAGAAACTGCTTAACTAACATACCCGTGCTAAAAATACCCATGATGCATTGGAACACAGTTGGGTTGGATTGCACAGCTAGGTTTATAAAGGCCATGGTGATTGTTAGCCCAGTATGTAACTATGAACCTATTATATTTTGTTTAATTGTATGGTAGTCTAAAATAACTTGATTACTTTTTTAGTATTTCCAAGGATGCGGGTGAAGTGTATTTTATTTGTAAATCAGGCAAATAAACTAGTCAACAAAAATAAATAAAATAGTTGTACATGTATATTCAATAAAGACAGCATTTATAGGATCAGATAGGCTTGTGGCAGATACATTTGCGGTGGGTTTAGGAATACAAGTTATGTGAATGATATTTGACAGAATTTGGAGAAAGTGGTCTGAACCAAATTGAAAAGGGAGCATTATGAACGAGGTAAAGAACAGAGTGGATAAAATAGTAGTTATTAAATATTTATAAATAAAATAAATTAAATATTACTATTATTAAAGAGTTTATCTGTGGAAGTAAATGAAACTGAAGATGCTACAGGAACTGTAAAAAACAGGACATCGAAAGCCTTGGTAGTGTCTAGATGCGGAAGTATCAAGGAGTAAAAATATCCCAGTGAAATAAAGGATTTGTTAATTAGGCTAAAAAAATGGATAACAAGTGGTGATACTGCAAAATGTGAAAAACAGAACTGCACTGAAATCATGAAACTCCATTGGGAGGCAAACCTTAGAACAGTGCAGGACACTTCGCATAAGACACATGAACGTGAAGTGAAAAAAATTGTACGGAGAATGGAGAACAGAGAGGTACCACTCAAAGGGTACATTTAATGTGAGATATATGAAGAGAGAATGTGTCGAATGCAACGATATCTAAAGTGCATAGACGTTTTAGAACATGCCTTCTTAAAATGTAAAATCATAACATAATTTGGAAAGTGGTGTAACATTTCCGGATATAACAAACTGAGGAAGATGTCCTTGAAAAGCATTATATTTGGATTACACAACAAAAGTAAAATGATTTGACAATAGGAGAAGAAGTTACGGTAGTCATATCTACGTGGTACATGCGGGTAGTGCCTTTGTGAAAATTATATAATAAGTAATGGAATAATATGGTAGCATGTAGATTTCCTTTTATTTTTCTAATTTCTTTTCCTATATGTAAGATTTGTGTACTAATGTTTTTGACATGCGGTTTGCATAGAAAGAATATATGACTAATTTGTACTTCAGTTATTTGATGAGATGTTAAATAAGCCATCTTTGCTATTCTTGGTAAGTGTGAGTGGATGCTTTCATTAGCTTGAGCTGCCACCAAAGCAGACAGGGTGGACCTCGGATTAATATCTCATGTGAAGGTTATCGAGGGTTGTTGAAAATGAGCACTTCTGCAAGCATGCATGGTCTGCTAGTGGGTATTACTTGCCTTTTCACATGGCATTAAATTTCATTGGCATTAGTAGCCAGATACAACATTACATTCCCCAATAAGTCACTGAAAATGTCTAGAAATACTACTTAGCTGTTAAACTAGTAACATTTTGGTCTCTAGGTATCCAGATGATTATCAAGGGCTGATGGTTTAATTTAAAAAAAAAAAAAAAAAAAGAAAAAAACATATTCCTGACTTTGTGAAAAGAAAAAAAAAACAAAGAAAGAATTTGAAGAAACAATATTGCTTATAGTTACTATATTTCTTTGTATTTTTGTATAGTCACATCTCTTCCTCCTTTACAGAACAAGCTGGGTGCTATATTTCAGATAGGTAAATACCTGCTCAAGTTCGGACTCCTTACTGTGTTTCAAAGCAAGATTTGTTTTCTGCTGTCTTATTTACCTATTATAGAAAACTAGTCATTAGAGTGTACTTGAATGAGTGTGTGTGTGTGTCTTTTGGCTTTTCCCGGTTAGGGGTCGCCACAGCGGAACTCCGGTCCGCTAATGATTGGCAGTAGAGTCTTACGTGCTGGCTTGCCGGGCCTAACGCACAACCTTCAACGAAGGAATGCCCATTCACGCATGTCGCATAGTAGACGCTCTAACTGAGAATCGAACGGGCAACGTCTAACTGTGAGGCGACTATGCCCCCCCCAAATAAAAATATGTAATTAACCAATCAAACTTTGTAATTTTACCTTAATCACTATGCTGTGGGCTTCCTAGCTGAAAGGATAAAACCTTTAAGAGAAAATTGAACACCTATCTGTCCAGAGGGCATTGTCAGGCCAGTACCAGTGACTCCAGCGCAACACGCTGATGGTCTTAGGTTTGACTCTGTGATAAGAACCAGCGTTAACCATTCCCTTTTTGATTTTAGCAATGCCTGACCAGAGGATTTGCTCTATATTTGTGTATATTTATAATTTGACCTTAACAAATCAAAGTGAGACAGAAGTGAAATTCACTCGGGAAGCAGTTTTAATGGTGACTCACTGTCACCAGTGGTATATTATTTATTTAAATTCCACACTCCATTAAACATCATTAGATACAACTGAAATAGTTAAGCATTAGTGAAACACTTGGTAGAAATAACATTACATATGATGGAATTCTTTTTATGATGCATCTGATACAACTAAATATAAATTCTTTTTTTAGAATTTTAAATATGTTTCTCATCTTATTTGAACAATTTCACAAAACCTTGAATTTTTCAGCTTCACAGAATCTGTTTCTTGAATGATGTTAAAATACTATTGATCAGTTGTCTCTGTGGTGTTTTAAAATATTTTCCAAATGCTGATCTTGTTTATTGTTGTATTTAAATCCAACCTTCACTGCTGCTTATGTTATACCCAGAATGTAACTGGAAGACTCTTGGTTGGTTTGCAATGGAGGAACCAAATTGATGAAGATGGGAAAAGTCATTGGGTGTTTGAAGCAAAAAAGGTAAATGCAACCTTGTTACTGTACCACTATATGCAACTTTGTTACTGTACCACTATATGCAACCTTGTTACTGTACCACTATATGCAACATTGTTACTGTACCACTATATGCAACATTGTTACTGTACCACTATAAATGAAACTAGTATTACCCTGTGAAAGTCCTATGCCCCCTAAAGGTTAGCATTAATAAAATTGGATAACTTTTTTTTTCATGCATGTCTTACATTTACTACATTTTATTAAGTTCGTACCATCAAATATCTTCTTGAACTGTTCAACCTCACTGAAATTTTGCGAACACTGTTTGAATCCTGTGTTTGGTAAATCCTACTGAGGTAAAGGTGCTGATACTGAGAGCATGTAGAAGTTGCTGTGAAAAATATCTTGTGTAAAACTATTTGCATTGCTTCTGGTTATTTTTTAAGTATGCCTTTGCTGGCAGCATCACTTTTGCCAGGAAGCAGAACTGTAATGTCTCAACTTAAACATTTCAACTTAGGGTAGATATCTGGAGGTGCCATTTAGAATAAGCAAACAGCACTGTAAGGACATCCTAAACACTCATAGGAGAAGTCAGCAGGTAACCATTTGAAATATCAGGACATGTTACAGTGACTATTTTGACCAATATTCTGTTTTCTTTGAAGTATGACAATGTCAAAGTTAGTATAAAACAGTTCAGAGGGGTAGAGGGGCTCGCCCCTTCTGTAAAAAAACGAATTTAAAGGACAACAGCGCTATTCGACATTTGCTCTTCCCCACATTTTCGGTCTTTTTTTCTGCATGTCAGCACTTGGTGTTTTTGAATGCCAACATTTCAATAGAGAGTTGCAGAAGTAATGTATTCATTTTGTAATAAGTATTGAATAAAGTGATATAACACCATGTTTAAGCAGTAGTAGCAAGGATAATATCACACTATCTACACAACAAGTAACACGGCATAACATTTGCAAAACTGGACAGGAGTAAACCTGGTATTTGAGATGGTGCACTCATTAGAGAAGAGCGTATCCAGCTGTGTGGGATCGTTAGTTGCATACGAGTAAGAATGATGTTTCTAGAAATTAGAGCGAGTTCAGAAAAAGAGAAAAATAAAAGTTAGGGAAGGAGATGATGGCTGAATGGTATTCACACGACTGAAAACAGGCAAACTTCAGGTGACTGAAGCATTGATTTGGGTACAACACTTTTAAAGCATAACATTAGTGATGATACAGAACTAGGTAGAAATCGGGTTCATTTTAAAATAACTGTGAGGATAGTTTCAGCAACAGACACATTAATAATAAGAAACAGAAGACTGAGAGCTTACTGAGCAAAAGATGCAGATTGTTTCAGATAACTCTCACCAGGGGATGAGTTCAAGAACTGACAAGTTCAGCATTAAGGGACAAAACACAGAGAAGGAGTGGACAAGTATATAGGCTATTTTTGCTAGTAAGGTAAATGTAAAAGGTCAAAAGTAGTGCAAGGCTACTGTTTTGATAGAAAGGTAATTTGGTAGGTGATTCATTTTGGAAATTTAACCAAAAGCTGTTCATAGTAAAGGCATTCTGTGTGAGTTACTCTGTAGCATTCAGAGACAATGTACTGGCTTTTCTTTTTTGGTGAAGAGAGTCTTTGTGACAGAGAGGAAGAGAGAGAGAGACAGAGAATGTGTTCCTGCAAACCATAATTAAGGACATTTAAAACATCACGTGATGACCACCCAACAACATATTTGGGGTGATATGGACAGTGTGGTAGAATTACTGAAATGGGATGGGCTAGCTGCTCAGAGCTGCATGTGGTGTCTGGGTATTTTACAGTAGTTTTGCCTCTGAGCAAAGTCATTAATGTACTGGATGTATACTTTTGTGACTGGTGCTATCGGATAACGAATTTATTTATCTGTACTGGTTCTACTACTGCAGTGAATTACCATTTTTTGCTGTGTTAAAACAATTTGAAGGCAACTTGTTAGATATTATAGCAATAACCCACGCCTGGGTGTGGGTAATGCGGGATTTAACCATGGTTGGCGTGGTTTGGTCCCGAGGGCGAAGCCCGAGGAACCAAACAAAGACAACCATGGGTAAATCCTGCATTACCCACACCCAGAAGTGAGTTATTGCTATCTATGACATTATTTAAGAAAAAACAATTACTTTTCTTAAATAATGGCATTGTATAATACCTCCTTGCTGCCCTTCGCGGCTGTCTGGCATCAGCGGCAGTTCTGATGTACTGCGCATGCCTCGCAGTACATCAGAGCTGTGGCCAAAGCAATGGAGAAAGCAAGATCTCCATTGCTTTTTACTGTTCGCTATGTTAAATGGATTTAACATGGCGAGACAGCTTTAAAATAAGCAGCGGAGATGTCCGTTGCTTATTTTAAAGTTGTCTCGCTATGTTAAACCCATTTAACATAACAAACAATAAAAACGGAGATCTTGCTTTCTCCGTTGCTTTTTAAACCTGTCTCGCTATGTTAAATGGGTTTAACATAGCGAGACGGCTTTAAAATAAGCAGCGGAGATCTCCGCTGCTTATTTTAAAGCTGTCTCTATGTTAAACCCATTTAACATAGCAAGGTTTAAAAAGCAACGGAGAAAGCAAGATCTCCGTTGCTTTTTACACACTGTGTTGCTATGTTAAAGGAGTTTAACATAGCAAGACAGCTTTAAAAAAAAGCAACGGAGATCTCCGTTGTTTTTTTTAAACCTGTGTCGCTATGTTAAACTCTTTTAACATAGCGAGACAATGTTTTAAAAAAAGACTTATACTAATGGAAAAAGTCCGGGCGACCAGACCTTTTTCCATTAGTATAAGTCGATTTACAATGTGCACGCTGGCCAATCAGCATGCATGTTTTGGAATATTAATAGGGGGTCATGGTATAATTTAGGTTCACAGGTTCTCTTGTCAAGGTTATGACTTACTGGCCTTCAAGAAGCTTGAAGGCTGTAACACATAGTGTGCACTCACTTCCACTCACATATCAAATACAGTCGTAGTGTTGTACACTGCTTAACATGAGAGCCTGACCAGCCACCTATGTGGTTTGAAATGCCACACCTGTAGCCACCAAAACACATTATGCATTCCATAGAATTTTCTGAAAAATAAACTTAGAGTATAAGATAAACAACTGCAATTATTTTGTGAACAATAAAGGCTATTAAAACTGTAGAAAATAGCAACACTTTCAGTGAGAAGTATTCTTTATAGTGACTAATAGTCAGTGCATTCATAGTCGTTATCATAAGTACTGTAATATACTACACACAACCTACAAATTATATTTTGGTAAAATTTCATATCTTGAAAATTGTAAAACCTAGACAGATATTGCTTAAACATTTTTGTTAACCAAACAAGCTTTCACACGACAACAAGAAATTCCTCTGTAAGTGCATCTTTAGGAGGATATTTACAAAAATATGAAAGCATATGCTTAATTAATGTAGTTAGCAAAATAAATAATGTTGGACATCTCTCAAGATGTGCAACTTATAATAGAAGAATCAAAGAAAGTTTTCTTCAACAACATCTAAGGTTTCACTTAATGTCATGCAACATGTAAGTCACTTGTTTTTTGAAGTTTTAATTACCTATGGAAATATTTCTTATTTTCCATGATTACTAACAAAAAAATACCAGTATAGTGTGATATAAACCAGCACTGACAGTGAATTATCCTACCTATTACATTGGTGTTTCACACCATACAACTCAAAGAAATGTAGGCCTCTCAGTTATGAAAATGAGTAATAACAGACAAAATTAATTTCTCCTCTGCAGGACGTTTTAGACTAACAGTCTCGGTGTCACTTTTGTTAGTTAACTCATTCCCTCTTTAATACTGCCTAGTATTAGCTGATAAGTCACTTACATTAAAGAAGCCAGACCCACAACATTCTGGATGCCATAAGGAGGTATGGGTGTGAACTGGTGGTATACAAAAATGGTGTTATAGGCTTGAGTGAGTTAACCCTGCTGGATGGCACTGTATCCCTCACCTGAACAAGGCAGCATTCATGCAGCAGGCTGAACCTGCTCTGTCCACCTGTAACAGAACAGCTGACTCCAGCTATTCATGCTCCCTGGCCTGCTTCTCTCATATCCAGCTTCCCTAGCTGAACCTATTTTCTCACTGTTACATTCAGGGCTCCATCCCTGTATGTATGTATGCATCTAGCTTAGAAAAAGGGATTTCATTCCAGCCTTTTCCTTGTTCCATAAACAATAGAAGATTTCTACCTTTCCTAGACCTGCTGGACACATGCACGTATCCAGGACTTCAAATTGCAGATGGCGACTCTCCAGGCAATCATGCGCCTTCTACAGTGCACCTGATTGGTGTCACTGATTATGGTGGCTGCATTATGACACAGTTACTGTACATCTTCATGAAAGGCTCCTTCCGTTGGTCTGTGACAGCAAGGCTTTCCATCTAAAGGACATTCATTTGGTCTTGGTTGTACTCGGAGTGTTTACCGAGATGCTCATCACAGTCACAGAGGCCTTGAAGGAAATGGAATTCTGAATATTCTGCCTGGATGACTGGCTCCTAGCTGGCCCATCATGGGACTTCCTATTAGCAGCCCTCACTTCAGCCTTTCCATTTAACAGTTATTGGAGACTAAAATAGTAAGTGCTACCAAAATTGCATTTATCACCCCAAAATTAACTCCGTTGGATATTTTTCTTAACACAATCGGTATTATTTTTATTTCAACAATTTTACTATTAAAAGAGTATTGGGAATAATCTTCTGTAATAATGCAGCCAACACTTTGGCTCAGTTACTTTAGGCCATCTGCACTTATAACAAAGTTATATCTCTCGAAGTCCATTTTTTTAATTTGATCAGTATACACTTGTGCATTGTCCATAACATCTAATGGCAGTATCTGGCAAGGCATGTCCAAGTCTGTCCACTTTACTGAAACAAGTAGCCTGCTCAGTACATCGGCATCAGAAAAATATAGCCTTACCGTCAGCTAGAACATAAATAACAGGCTGCAACTCCTTTTATCATAACCACTACCAATATTCATCCTGAGGTTCATTGTTACAGTCAGGGCTGGGCCTAGATAAACTAGTGCCCTAAATGAAAAAGCTCCCTTTTTCTCACAGTTTACAGACATATATACATACAAGTATTTCAAACACGGGCATTAATGCTCTTCTAGCCTGCCAATATACCAAAACATTGTTCCCATAATAAGTACCTATTCTGTTCTTAAAATACCTAAACTGGTACTTGCTTTAAAGTAATTTGGTAGTCTGTTCCATGCATCAGCTGCTCTGTCAGAGAACCAGTTGGTCCGGTCCTCATTCTTACAGAATCTTCCTATAGTAGTATAACTACCATTAACCAATTGGTTGATATGAGTAGAAAAACTCAAAGCTGGATCTATTCAGGTCCTTAAATGAATCTACAGTTTCAATCACTGTGTGCTGTATTAAATATTCACCTTTCAATTTATGTCTCCCAAATCTCATATGCTTAGTTTTTGATGTATTTATCAGCATATTATTCTCCTGTGCCCAAATGGTCAGTTTAGTCAAGTTCATTTGCAGACATGCCTATCTGTAACACATGTAATCAGTTTAGACAATTTCAGGTCATCTGCATACAGAATGTAGAACACCTCAAACGAAAATATAGATCTGAATGATAAAACTCTAAACAAGTAAGGGCCCAGGACAGAGCCCTGTAGGACACCCTGACTGTAGCCAGGAATTTCTCCTGTCCAGTTGCTGTATGATACTTGCCATGTTCTATTTGTAAGAGATGCAGCTATCCATCTTATATAGAGGAAATCAACACCTAGTTGTTCTAATTGATCAGTGTTTTGTGTATGACTCTGTCAAATGCTGAAGTTAAATCTATATAAATGATATCACAGCACAATTTTTCATTCATAGCTGTTATTATGTTGTTATAGAACATCATGTTAAAGGTGGTAATAGATCTATTTTCAAAATATGCATGCAGATATATAGTTTCAAGTCCCAACCTTTCCAATTCTGACAATAACTTATGTAATATTTGCCTTCTCCATTATTTTCCAGAACATGAAATTAGACTTAAGAATCTGAATGACTCTGGGTTTGTCCTACTCCCCTTTCCCATAAAAACAGGTTTAATAAGTGCATGCCTCCAGTTTTGAGGAATCTCCCCATATTTATACAACCTAGTAAATAATAGATATAATGGTAATGTAAATTCTTACTGAAGTGTTATCAGGTCTTTATTACTGATTCCATCTCTTCCCAGTGCCTTTTTTGGATCTGGTTGATATAGTTCTTTTTCAACATAATCTGATTTTATTCCAGTATGTGAGGTTACCTAGATGTCACTAGAACAACGTATTACAGTTTGATTTATATTTCAAAATTTTCCTTTAGTTATTCAGTCATTCATTCATTCAACATATTATATCTGGGCAAGATTGCGCTCTGATAACTGTAGAGAAAGCAAATTAATTAAGCCAGGAGTCAGGGGGCTGCTAGGCCCCCAAAGCCACAGTGATTCTAAATGCTCTGAGGTGCATTTTAGAGGGTTTTTTTTTTGTTTTTATTACTCATCATCTTGTTTTTTTCCTGTATCCTTTCAGCACACCCTAACTGACCAAGACTACACTGTAATAAATACAGTGGAAATAACTGTATTAAGATGGGGCGCATGACATGATAGGCCCCAAGAAGCCATGAGGTTTCCAGATTTCTCTAAGGTGCATTTTAGAGTTTAACTAACTTTTTTGTCCAATGTTAGCCTGAACAAAAACATGATCAGAGAAAGAAATTCAGTCTTATTCTTCAAATTTACTTTATCCTGCTTCCTCTCAATACAAACGAAGTGACCAAGACTACATGTTAATAACTGCACTGAAAATAACGGTATTAAGCCAGGGGCCACAAGGCCTCCAGATGTCATGAGATTTCTAGATGCTCTCAGATGCATTTTAATCCAACAATAGCCTGAACAAAAACCATGATTAAGGAAAGAAATTGATCTTTGCTTTTTCCTGCATCCTTTTAGCACAGCCTAACTGACCGTAACTATATTGTAATAACCAAATTAAGCTGGGTTTCTGGGAGCTATTATGCACTCTGAAACCATGGAGTTAGGTTTTCCTAGGAGCATTTTAGAACTTTTTTCCCAAACCTTTGATCTGATGATGTCCTGAACAAAAATCATGCATATGGAAACAAAATTAAATCCTACTTTTTCCCCAAAAAAAAGCTAAACAAACACTGGTTCACAAACTGAGAAGGCAATGTTTGTAAGGACACGTATATCATGTCTGGGAATAGTAACAATACTTACCACCCCACCTCAAAACAGTTACTTCGTCTGTGTCCCCCTCTAGAGTTAGGATTAAACTTAAGGCATGAATGCCTTTCAGTCATATTTCAAGCTGCTGCTGTCTTATTTCTGTGCAGCATGCTTCCACACCTCTACCCCCAAAAGACAGATACCCTCTGCATAGCCTTCTAATGCTAGACTGACACAAAACGGAGAAGACAAATAGAACAACAAACAAATAGAACATAAGATATTTGCTGTCAGACATGTATAAACAGTGGGTCAGATTCACGAAGGCTTGCACGGAGTCTAAGAGTAGAGTAAGACTCCAGACAGCCAATATGTCTGCCGAGCGATCCAGGAAAAGCCGGCAGGGGCATGCATGAGAGCTCCTAAAACGACTCTTGCACGGACAGTGTTAGGATATGCAAATTACCTCATCTGCTGCTGAAAGCTATGCAAATGAGGTAAATTTGCGATCTAGGAAACACTAACCTGTCCGAGTAAGAGTAGTGTTATTTGCAGAAATGCACTCCATTGGTAACTGAGTACCGTTCTGCAAATAGCAAAACGGAGCTATGACAACTCCAAATAAAGGATGCATCCAGTTGAGGAAGCATGCCAATGGTCAAATATAAGGCCATTGGCATTATTATGTGTTGCAAAATAATAAAAAAAAATTTTTTTCCCCCGATCTTCAATGTTTAAGAGTAGCGCAGCGCCGCATAAACGTGTGGCGCTTTAAAAAACAGGAAAAAAAAATTCTAAAAATAGGCATTTTATTAAATATATTCATCTGCCATGCAGGTGAATGGCAGGCTGAAGACAACATGGCTACTGAGTAGTGGTTGCTAAGGGGGGAAGCTCAGTCTGAGAGATGTAACCAAGCATTAGTACGCAATCCTATGCAAATGAGTATAAGGATAGTGAATCCCAATTTTCCCTGCCATGTGAACCATGTCCCTAGAGTGTAAGAGTAGGATTAGGGGAGTAACAGAGTAGAAGATAGGTGACATCATGAGGGGGGTATGCATCAAAGACTGTAAGCTTATTGGAGCAGAGTGGCATGTGTTTGCTGTGAGTTACTCAGGACTGGAAGAGGCGTGTCTACAGTTGTCTGAACTGAAACCCAGAAACTGAAGGTGTACGCCGTGGCTATCACTAAAGTTTCTTGCAAAGATGCTTACACTGTGTGCACGCGTGTGTGCACCTGTAAACCCGTCTAAGCCTGTGTGCACGTGTGTACGCCCGTGTAAGCCTGTGTAAGGCTGTCTAAGCCAGTGTGTGTGCATGTGCACCCGCCTAAGCCTGTGTAAGTCCATGTAAGCCTGTGTGCGCGGCACTGCCTCCTTGTGGAAGCAGAAAGGGAAAAGGAAGGAAAAGAAGTAGTAGGAAGTTAAGCAAGGAGAACTAGCAGAGCTGCCAGGTGAAATCAATCAGAATCAGCCAATTACACAGGCAGTGCACTAGTCCAGCCCAGCCCAGCACTTAAAACTCTGCAAACAACATTCCCCCATGTTTTTCTCAGAAACACTGCAACACTGCAGTCTACAAAGAGAAGTGAAAACTTAAAACGTTTAACTGAGACAAAAAATGTTAGGGGCTGCCATTGCTATTATAAGGCAACATGTGCAAGATGCTGAGGCTGGTGCCATTGCAAATGCTGCTGAGCAACCCACAGTGAGGAGACGGAGAAGAGTGTACAGACCCAGGGTAACCTACCAGGGGCTACATGAGCTGGAGATAGTGGAGCGCTATAGAGTGGACAGAGACCTCCTGCAGCAAATTGTTGAGCTGTGCAGGCCACACCTCACACACAGAATCAACAGAGGGGAACCCATCCCAGTGGAAACCAAGGTATGTTTTGGCCTAAGAATACTAGCAACAGGTACCTTCCAGAGACCAACTGGTGATATGATGGGGATTTCACCGGCATCAGCATCCTGAATGCCATGTCAGCACATGTCGGTGATCATGTATATTTCCCCAATTCCCGTGAGGTATTGGCCAGCAATATGCACCTCTTCCAGCAAATAGCGGAATACCCTGAGGTAGTGGGTGCAAATGACTGCACGCACATACACATCAAAGCACCAGCCAGTGAGCGGGGTAGGGCCTACATCAACCGCAAGGGCTTCCACTCCATCAACTCCAAGGTCATGTGCGATGCCCAGGGCATAATACTGAATGTGTGTGCTGGCTGCCCTAGAAGCTACCATGATTCCCATATCTGGCATCTGACACAGCTGTACCAGACATTTGCCAATGGGGACATCCCTGATGGTCATCTAGTGGGGGCTGCTGGATATGCACTGGAGCCGTGTCTGATGACACCCATCAGAAATGCACACACACCTGAACAAGAACTCCATAATGAGGCACACGCACAGACATGAAATGTAATCGAGCATGTGTTTGGGATGCTCAAGTCACAGTTCCGGTGCCTGGACACATCTGGTAGAGCCTTGCAGTACTCACCAACTACGTGTACCCAAATTGTCATGGTATATGCCATGCTACACAGTATGATCCTGCGAAAACAGCTGCAGCAGGAACAGCATGGGGCAGGGCCACACAGCCCCCCACCATTGCCAAGGCCTACACAGGCACAGCGTGACTCAGAGGAGGAACAACCTGAGCCTGCCCCAGTAGGCAGAAGGAGGCATGCCCAGTATGCCTTGGCAAAGAGGCAACGCATAGCACATACACTGGCTCAGTAGGAACCCTGGAAATGATACCTCTCTCTGACTCTCACATAAAATAAAAGGGATGCCTAACTTGACACTACCTGTTTCCAAACATGTATAAGGAGTGTAGTATGTGCAGCCGACATAGGCAGCCCTGCAGCACCACCCGAGGCATGATTGCCATGTTTTAAGCAATATAAAGCAGTGCTAAGCAGCATTTACCAATATTTAGTATATGTAAACAAAATTGCCCGTGTTAACTAGCGCAATGTTGGGCAACGTTGAGCAATGTTGGGCAAGGATGGACAAAGTCGTGCAAAGTTGAGCAAAGTCAGGTAAACATGCTCATATTTGCTTTACTGTTTCTTGAGCAGTCTGGTCTGCCCAGCATGAAAATAAAAAGCAGTGACAGGGCTTGAACCCAGGATACTGTGCACTATAGTCACAGTACTGAACCACTAAGCCATGATAGCATTTCAGTGGCACTCACACAGCAGGACAATTGTACACTAATGCAAACACAAATAAATGCTGTATCATGCCCCTAAAGAGGCATATAGGTAACCTCCCCCACAGGCCTATGCAGACAGAGAACATCAGGCCAGGCGGTGTGATGTGAGTTGTGTAGGCTATGAAGTCACAATCTAATATACGTGACATTGGACGCTAGGATCTGTAGCACAGTAGTATGCCTCAAGCCAGTACGATAGGCAACAGTACAGACTGAAATGGTGTACAGTACATAGCAGTGCAGGCATAGCAAATGTGTATAAGTGTCAGGTAAAGTCTTCATCCTATGTACACCCACAGTAACAATCAGGTGTGCCCCCGGGTAGAAATGTACAAAGAATAGCTGCCCCCCCTGTATGTAGAAATGTTGATAAGTCTATGCAAAGTGTCTCATGGAAGCTCTACAGGCACAGCATGATCCCTGTTGATCTATGACACAAAGGTGAGCCCTGCTGTAAAAATACAACTTGATTTGCCATACACATATAGAATAAATGCATATACTGGGCATGCTCACACACTTAAAGAAATGAAGCAAATGTCAGGCAGCAACATACTGAAAGTTCATACTGGGCATGCTCACACACTTAGGCTAAATACAGATGTGATAATAAGGGATCTATGGACAAATGTGGATAGTCATCTCTACTTCCAGAAACACATTCACAAAGTGGTCAGAAAATCATGCTATGTGTTCACACAAACTGCCAAGGTCTGTGCATGTAGGTCAAAGGAGGTTCCCACTACTCAGCGGTCATCAGACCCGTCAGAGAGTACCACAACACACTTGCGATGAATCTGACTAGGCATATTCAGCAGCCAGAAAGACCACTGAAGTACCCTACTGGCCTCAAATAATTGCCCCATGCAACAAGACTGAATGTAACCCAATCTGTACTCTGTTGCATACTGTCAACTCAGGAGATCTCTGCCCAACAGACAGGTCCATGTCATGGCTACACTCATATCTGTTCTGAGTTACAGCTCAATGGCACTAAATATACAGACCCAGCTTATATTGCCAACATCCTGGCAGATAGGATCAGTGTTAACTTTACCCCCCTCTCACCCATGAAAGAGCACATCTCTATAATGGAAGACTGCAAAGTTGCTGTCATCACGGCTGCACAGGTAAATAACACTCTCCAAAGCCAGTATCACAGCAGCCATGGGACCAGATAGCATCCCAGGCTGTGTAGCATCTACTGCCCTGAAGTAAAATTTAACATGGAAGGTCTGTGGCAACTGAAGTTTCCAGAGGACTGCAAACTAGGAGCCATAATTGTAAACACTAAAGATGTGGATATCCTACAAAAGGGCCTCACTGAGACAGATGGCTGTTGTCAAAGCTATGGGCTCTAGCTCAATGCCAAAAGGTGCATTGTCATCCCCTTTGTTAAAAACTCTGTAGCCAAGAACTACAACATAGGTGGTAGTATACTTCATACTGAAAGTGTGACAAGAGACCTTGGGTCACAGGTGGACAGTGGACACAGCTGTGATAACCATATTCCCACAGTAGTCAGGAAACACTCATATGTGGCACACCCCATCACAAAATGTGTCTCATGCAGAATAGAAGACGACATTGTTCTCCTCTACTCATCACTCACTAGAACTATAATAGAGTACAACGCCACTTCTGCTATGTACCTCACAAGACAACCACAACAACTGGAAAGCCTGCAGCAATACCTCACAAAGAGCATTAGTGGCCTGAAATACATGCCATACACAGAAAATCTCAAAATGCTCCATCTGTACTCCCTTGCATATCTCCTACTCAGACGTGTTCACTGCCTAACATACAAAGCCATGTCAAACACAGAGCTGTTGGACATGCTCCACGTAAAACACTCACAATCCCTCTGACCTTTGGAACCAAAACCACGAGTGAAATACAAAAGGAAGGGGTGTACCCATTTACCTTATGGATACCCACACCTTCAGGTTAGTGGCACTGCATGAGGCCTTGTAGACCATGCAAGTGCAACTAACATTGGGCAAAGCTGCTCATCAGATTGTAGCCTGCTACAGATCATGTACCTTGTCTCAGGAACCTCACTCAGTATTCCTGAGAACAGTGGACAATACAAAGGTCCTGTCAAATACCATTATATGAGGAGATTACAACTACCCAAACATTGAGTGGGAGAATTACTCGTGTACAATGTCCTTTGGCCAATGTTTTCTAGTGTTTAAAAACTCTAACACTCTGGAACAGCTGGTCACCATGCCCACTACAGGTGATATACTGGACATGATCATCACCAACATGGGGTACCAGTGTTCCACAACAGAGATAAACCCCTCACTGGTAATATCAGATCATAAAGTAATCACACTGGACATCCACATCCCCCCCCCCCTCACCCAGTCAATGAAACCACTGTGAAGACATCTGTAAAAGCAAACTGCACACTTCCCAAGACCAAAGTGGAATGTTGCAAAGACCTCTTGCTATAGGATAATGGTATACAATCTGCAGAATCATTTACAAGTGCATCCTATGAGCAGGGATGCATGGAACGAGACAACACAAAGAAATCCAAGATGCACTCCTCCAAAAATAAGACAACAATCAGGTGGTTGCTGCCCATAAAGTAGCTAGACAACAGAAGGAGGAAACGAACACATGATAGAGCCAACCTGACTAAAGGAAAGGCATCACTGATCATTATCAGGAAGAAACAATGATTGCTCATAAAGTAATCCAAGGACTGTTTCTAAAGACAAATAGCCAAGGAATGTATGAATAACAACCTCATAGCCTTCGGTAGCTATACCAGACATGTAGGTGTCAACTTCCAAATATGCTGTCAGCTACTGAAAAAGGAAAGAAATACACTGAACCAACTTTCATTGCCCACATCCAGGGGGACAAGTTCAGTGTAAACTCACCCCCATCACCCCCAAATGGCCCTGTGCCCATCACAGAAGGATGCTGAACTCCAGACGTCATGGACATGCAGGTAAAGACAGCCCTCTCCAAAGCTAAGAACACAGCATCAATGAGACTGGATGGTGTCCCAGGCTGCGTCTTACACTAGGCCCAAAAGGAACTACACCCTCACCTACATCCACTGTCCAGACTCAAGCGTACCACAGGCTATGTACCCAAATAATGGCATACACTAACAGTCATCCAGCTCCACAAAGGGGGAGCCACAACAGAACCTGGAAAACATTGCCTACTCAAAACATGAAAACATGTCTACTCAGCCTGGTCTACAAAGCTATTGAGCAAATTGTTATGGAACCCATAAAGAGAGACATTGGAGACCCCCAGACACTAGACTCTACACATCTCTGCCTTGTTAAAGGCAGATCCTGTCTCCTACACCTAGTCGACTTATTTCAAACAGTTACCAAGGACATAGATGGAGGTGAAAGTAGTCCACACAGCCCACCTGGACCTCACTAAGGACTTTCTACATCATTCCCCACTCTGTCATCATGGGCAAGCGTACCAGCTTGAACATTAACAGCTATGTCACAGGATGGGTAGCCAAGTGGCTCACAGATCAAATACACATGTTCAGAGTTGCGGGTGCTATGTCCAACTCTAAGCCAGTCACAAATGACATCCCACAGGTCTTGGTCCTGGGACCCCACTTGTTCAGTAGATACTGCTCAGAGGTACAGGCAAACACGGGAGTTGTATGGCTGAACAGGTTTGCAGATGACTGCTAACTGTGGTCCATAATCGACTCTACGGCTGACACAGACATCCTCCAGAAGTGTCTTACAGAGACTGATACCTGGTGTCAAAACAATGCCCTCAAGCTGAATGCCAATGAATGCATAGTCATCCCCTTTGGGAAAACAATGTGCACACAAATTACCACATAGGTGGTAATCCAGTATGTACAGAGAAAGTCATTATGGCCCTGGGGACACAGGTAGATAGCAAACTCCCCTTTGATGGTCACATGGCCAAAGTGTTCAGACATTCCTTCTATGTAGCCCATCTAATGTCAGCTAATGTAACCCACATTGTATAGTCTGATGATGTCACCATAGTACAAATATACCTGTGAAGGAGAACTCACAGTAATGTGCATAGCGCGTCATGTAAATGCGTACTCCTGTAATATCATAAAGTAGTTAGGTAGGGGTTTGAATCCTGCACTTGACAAGTGTGTGTGTGCTTGTGTGTGGTCTACTTGGGAAGGAGCAACCTTTTTGGAGAGTAGTAAAACACCTTAGAAGTGGTATACTAATCATTGTCAAGTCTGATGATGTCACCATCCTACAAATATACCTGTGGAAAAGAGACTTCCCAGTAATGTGTATAGCACGACGTGTTAATGCGTACTCCTCCAGTATCATGAAGTAGTTAGGTAGGGGTTTGAATCCTGCACTTGACAACTGTGTGTGTGTGTTTGTGTGTGTGTGTGTGTGTGTGTGTGTGTGTGTGTGTGTGTGTGTGTGTGTGTGTGTGTATAATTACCTTGGAGAGGAGCAACCTTTTGTAGAGTAGTAGAACACCTTACAAGTGGTATACTTATCTTTGTCAAGTCTGATGATGTCACCATCCTACAAATATACCTGTGGAAAAGAGACCTCCCAGTAATGTGTATAGCGCATCATGTTAATGCGTACTCCTCTAGTATCATGAAGTAGTTAGGTAGGGCTTTGAATCCTGCACTTGACAACTGTGTTTCTGTGTAATTACCTTGGAGAGGAGCAACCTTTTTGTAGAGTAGTAGTACACCTTACAAGTGGTATACTTATCTTTGTCAAGTCTGATGATGTCACCATCCTATAAATATACCTGTGGAAAAGAGACCTCCCAGTTATGTGTATAGCGCGTCATGTTAATGCGTACTCCTCTAGTATCATGAAGTAGTTAGGTAGGGGTTTGAATCCTGCATTTGGTGAGTGTGTGTGCTGTATGTGTGTGACACTGTTGTTCAATGTGTTGTGGGTTTTGCTTTTACTACTGTATGACATATCAGTATGCATTGCACATGTGAGCTAGCTATGATTGCATGTGTGGGAACCCTGCTTTATCCAAGAACACAGCTGTCATCTTTGCCAGACTGTGCTGCTGCTTCCCAGACCTTAGGTCACATCTGTATGCTTGTGACAAGGCCAGCCACTGCAGTGATCCCTGGCCTAGGTCATCTGTCTCACACGGTCATTACGGTTCCTATTGGAATGTGTGAGTGAGGATCTATGGCCGAGGTATATGTCAGACCTGTTCAAACACAGCAAAGTCTGTCAGTGATGACTATTCTTCATAGGTGTACAACAACCTTTGTGGATATGCATGCAGACCCCTTACTGCTTATGTGATCCACCGAGGGATTTCAAAATACCTTAAGAAATGTGATTATCAAAGGAGAGATGACATAACACTAGGTTGCATGTACACATTGGTACCTGTTCATCATGTTGGTGGCTACCACCTATGTGGTACTGTGGGGATACTATGTTCCGTAAAGGTGGATGACTATGCTTAGTTTGGCCTATAGCTTTACAGCATGGGTTTGACAACAGGCATCTGTCTGTATGATACCCTTGTGGAGGATGTGTGTGTCACCTGGAGAATACATTATAGGCCACAGTATGCATTACTAGACGTGGACAGACATATCCCTACTATGATTGCTTGTACCTAAGAGAGCTATATGCCAAACAGGAGTGGTCTCAGTAATGGGTGCTGGCGAATACCACTGGTTACTGGCATAGTATAGTACCTGAAGGATCCAAATGTTGCTGTGTGTCCTACATCTGTGTGTCAGTTGTCAAGACATCATCTGACGATTGGTTATGGTCAGGCTGTTGAAGTCATGTATATTACCAGAATGCAAAACAATGACAGATAGTAACAGTATCACCTACAGCACAGTGTCAAACCATGTCATACACACATGTGTAGTCAGGTTCTGAAATGTGTGTAGTACAATGCATACTGGCCACCAATAGAAACTATGGAGTGTTACTGTATAATACAGAGCATGTCACCCTGCCCATGTGTCCACTATGCACGTACATGCAGACAGTGCACCTCCAGCATGTTCACAACTGTACACCTGCAAATCTGTGCTACACACATCCCACACATACTGTCCACTCTCTAACACATGCTGCCAATACTGCACATCAGCCAAGTGGCATGTGGGTGGACAATACACTATTGGAACTAACATTGGTGTAAACAACACTACAATGACAATCATAGCTTTAATGCATCATGCCTGCTCAGCTACATCTTCAAGCATATCATTACACTCTGCTGCTGACAACATGCTAACATTGCTATACTGCTATAAAGACACCCTGTGCATCAGCACCATGGTAGCTTGTTCCTGCATCGATGTTACAGATGACAGGAGGCGGCTCAGGTTTCATCATATGCACAGGGTGTGTTGTTGGTTTGCCAGAGGCCTACAGTGAGCCATCCAATCGATGTGTGTGTGTGTGTGTGTGTGTGTGTGTGTGTGTGTGTGTGTGTGTGTGTGTGTGTGTGTGTGTGTGGGAAATAATACTGGTATGGGCCAATGTTGATGTAATGTGTGTGGGTTAGCCCTAGGTGTCTGGATTATGTGTGTGTGTGTCTGCATGCACACAGTTCCACCATGTGGCTGCCATATATGGGTATTTGTGGGACAGCCACAGACTGTACCTGCGAGGCTTTACAGATCACCGTCTCTGGCCATGGATATGGTACTTGTGCCTGGCAGGGGTGCTACTGACACTATCAGGTACTAAGCCAGACTGGGTACTATCCCCAGAGGTAGATGGATGTACACTGGACCCAGGTTCCTGCTGGGACTGTCCAGGGCCATGTGCACGTGGTCTTCTAGGATGTTCTATGGACAGCCCACCCCCAACATTGCTGGGGCTGGTACTGGCACTATGGGAACGGTTGTGGCTTGAGAGACGACAGCAGCGACTGCCAGCTGCTGATGTTGCTGGTATATGTCCATGGCGACGACTCAACCATCCTGCACTGTCCTGACACATGGACATGACATTGCGGAGGACATCTAATGTCTCTCCCCAATGTCTATCAGTGACCTCAGTGTAATTACGGATGGCACCAGCTAGGTCATGGATACTGTCAATTATGGCAGTGTTATGTGCCCTTAGTCCCTGTCTGGTGTACCATTCCATACGTGCCTGTGCCTCCATGACAGCTTGGAACATGCGTGAGGTTGTAAGACCTGTGGCACATCTGCCAGTGACATGATGAGCAGCAGTGCTCCGATAAGAACCCCTGGATATCTGCCTATGTGGTACCCTTCCAGACATCTGGGTATGGCTGTTGTGTCCAGATGCATGTGCCATGGATACCACACTGTCCTGGCCAATGCCGACTGTACGCTGTCCCTCAGCTAAGGGCATTGGTGATGGATGTATTGGCAGTATGACTGTGTGCATGGATGGGGTAGACACTTGTGTACTGTCGATTGGTGGCCCAATGACAGACCCTGGCAAACATGCCTGTGCCTCAACACACCTATCTTTGTTATCACTATTTTGCTCAGTGACATCAGTTTCCCTGCTGCAGTGAACCAGCCCAAAGTCAGCACCTGTGAGAGGAAGACAGGAAACACACTTTACGACCTGTACATGATGTCGGCACACATGCACACATGAACACATGCACACGTGAACACATGAACACATGCACATGTGCACACATGAACACATGCACACATGAACACATGCACACATGAACGCATGAACACGTGCACACATGCACACAAATGCACTTCTCACTAAAACACACACACACACACACACACACACACACACACACACACACACCACCAGCAATCCAGAACGTACCCAATAGCAGGTGATGGTGGGGTACAGTATCACAAGGCAAACAGTTATATCAGACGTGTCAGCATGCAGGACGTCTGTTGTTCAACAGCATGCAGTGCGGGTGTAGGCAGCCATTGCTAATAACAGTATACATGGCTTTGATGCATGTGTGTTGTTGTTCAGTGATTGGCCTCACCCTGGAACGCAATGTGTACATGGACACAACACTGCTGTGTAAGTATTAAAAGCTCTGCAATGTCCTGTGCACCATCACTCACAGGTATCCATACCATGGCTGGATGTGTATCTGTGTGTCACATAGATATCCATTTCTGATTAGAGCGTCTGTGTCTTTAGCAGATAAATGTGGACACAGGTTTAGCATATGCATGCTATGTATACACACAGGATGAGTGGTGCATGTATACCTGATGGAATACCATTGCTCAACATAGCCATTGTACAGTGGTTATGTTGAGTGTAGGACATATTTTGGCCATGCCAGTGCCAGCCATGAGATGGCATGCTACAACACAACTGCAACATTAAACAACACACATACACAGTATGTGTCATGTGACCTATACACTCAATAACATTACAAGACATATATGTGTCACTTTGTACAAAAGGTGATTGCTATGCATATTGTGTATCAGTCCATATGTTTGCACACACACAACATTGAGCTACATAGCAGTTAATGCTATATGTAGTACTGTGGTCACTGTAACTGGATGGGGTGTAGTACCATGAGCTATCATCATGCAGCATCATGTGGTCACTCAAGGCTACTAATGTGTACCAGACCGGCACATACCATGCTGTACCAGAACTGCTGTACCATGGCTACATTCACCATTTCACAGCCAGTTGTTACATGGGTTTGTATGGTGTCCAATAGGGGGCATTGCCTAACATGAATGTGTTATGTGTTGAAGAGTGTTGCACGGCCACATGAGAGGCATTTGCCCCTCAAGTATATTATGTGTGCTGTCCGGATGACATTTGGGATACTGGAGTGTGACCTTACAGCGGGTGTCTGAATACACCATGTGTAGCATGTGAACGTGTACCGCGTATGACAAAGTTGTGTATGTTGTGTGCATGTGTATTGCCTCTGCCTATCCAATGTCCACTACAGTGTTGCCACAATTGTGTGGGATGCTCTGTGTATTGTATGTGTTTTTGGCAGCTACCCACATTACTGTGATGTGCATAGTCTCACAGCAAACATGCACAGCATGCATTATGCGTAGGTGTGTTACGTGTACATGGCCTACAGCTCACCTGTGACATGCACATTTAATTAGCAATATTAAATGTAGAACACACTCACCAGCATGGGTCTGCTACCTTGCTGTCACACCAGAGGGACCTACAAGGATATGAGACAGTTTGTCAGTGGCAACAACTGTGGCATTTCTACTGTGTGTCTGCAATCTTACAGTAGTACAACGGTTAACAGTCACAGGCCTACAGATTACATTCCTAATTATTAGTATTGCACAACACTAGGCACCACATCCTCTAACTACACAGTACACATCTCACGTGAGCATGCTCTACCAATAGAGGTAACAGTAGTCTACAGCTATGCCATGTTACCTGCACGCTCCGTGTCAACTTGCTGGGTGGCTCCGGCCTCCATGATGATACATGTTGCTTGTTGTTGTTGCTGTTGGCCAGGAGCCACCTGGCTCAGGAGCAGCTCCTCCACTCTGGTGAGGGGGGGATGGATGGGTACCCCAGCACCTGTGGCAAGCTGTTGTCTACGGATATCTGATGCACGCTGCCGGACACGTCTAATTAAATCACTGCAGTGATGGTGTACCTGCTCATATGTCTAGTTATGCATGCCTATGTCATTTACCCTACGGACAAGATCTTGCCACAGTGCAGTCCACTCATGCTGGTTCTGGAGAACAGCAGGGCATAGTGCTGTACCAGGCTTGTTGTTATCTGTTCCTCCTCTGCCAGCTGTAGGTGGGGTTATGATGGTAGGCCATTACCCTGGAAGACAATGAAACAATATGTGTGAGCATGTCTTGTGGCATATTTAACATTCTAAAGTACAGATATCAATTAACTGCCATATATAGCAACCTATTGGATGTCAGAGGATACACACTTTCAATACCACATATCAGTGCTCAGCCCACAACTGCCTGACAGTGCCTGGCACACTCTATATATCAAACCATGTTTTGCACAGCAACAAAGATAAACCAGTATGTAAGACTATACAACAGTGCATGGCACACTGTATGCGACACAATGCACCACCTAGCCACAGGAGGTATATATCAAGCTAATGCATCAGGAAATATGTATTCCATTGCAGTGATTGTAAAGTCCAGTTACAGTATTTCCAGTATACCACACTAGTCGTTGATGGCAAACCCCTGCCTAACATATGTGCACGTTCATTAATATAGGTGGCATACTGCTGTACTAGGCTATACATGTTGCTAGATAAGCACTATATCCTGTAACACACATATGACCGAGGCCATGGTACAGGCATACCCACACACACATCAGACATACATACCAGACACAAAGGTATGGCAACCCAGATGACCTTTACCTGTGTACCATACAGTACTGTGTGTCAGTAGTTACAAAGCCTTATGTCTGAGGTATGTAATCTGTGAGGACTACAGGGAACTCACAAAACAGTGGTTCCAAGAAATGTGGACATACACCATACTGTGCTGTGTAGGCATACAGCTTCAGGTAGTACTACAGTTCATACATGAGTTGGATTCACCAGCAGTAATACTCAATAAGCATACATGTACTGCTTTAGCCTACAATGGGACACCCCAGTCGACACCAAGGGACTACGTCAGACCGTATGGCATACCGCTTTTTCTGCCTAGCAATTGCATACACATCTTTTGCTAGGATCATAGCTAGGACACATAATACCATGACAGAAACAGTTTCCCACTAAGCTATCACACATATACAGAACTCTGACACATTCACCAACACATTCACCATCACACTCAGTCAACTTCACATAACAATTATTGCAAAAAGTACATGTGGGTGTGTATCGCTTCATAGGTAGGTAATAGGCTATTGGCCCTAGGGCCTGTGGACGTCTAGCCATACACTACCCTGGCCTTTGACGCAAAGGTAAGTACGTTTCACGTGGCCCTGTCAAGCAGAGCCACAGAGGTGATTCCCGGGGTGTATTTCCTATCTGCCATACAATCATCAGAATTATTTATGATGACAGCTAATTAGGAGCTTTGTTTGCTATTGATAGGTGGTTTGTTCCAGAGTATGGGATGTCTCTGAGATAGGAATCTATCTCTCCAGCATGTGCTGTCTATTGAGGTCACAAGGTTTAGGCCCCCAGAGCGTGTAGCTCGTATGGATTGTGATCTGTCTACGTGGAGCATGTCCAACAGCTCTGGGTTTGACATAGCTTAGTATGTTAGGCACAGGTCACCTCTCTGTAAGCGGTATGCGACAGTCTAGCTGTGAGTTTGTGAGATGGTCTGCATAGGGCATCTGTTTGAGGCCAGTATTACTCTTTGGGAGGTATGTCTGTGTCGTTTCCAGTTGCTGTAGATGTCTTGTGAGGTACATACCGCATGGGGCATTGTACTCGATAATGGGCTTTATGTGTGATGAGTAGAGGGGAACACTGACCTATATTTCCCTGGATGACACACCTTTTGTGATGACGTGTGCCACGTAGACAGATGACATGACTAGTGTGGCACTGTGATTATCAAAGGGGTGACTACTGTCCACTTGTGTCCCATGGTCTCTTATCACACCTTCGGTGTTAAGTAGACTACCACCTATGTGGTAGTTCATGGGTACAGAGTCTTTGCAAGAAGGTATGCCAATGCAGTGTCAACATTAAGCTTGGGTCCATGGCTTTGTCACCAGGCATGTGTTGCAGTAAATATGACCCTGTCTCTCTCTCTCTCTCTAAATATATATATATATATATATATATATATATATATATCTATATACACACACACATATGTATATATATATATATATATATATATACACACACAAACACACATACATATAAACATCCATTGGCATACGTGTAGATATACATATAGGCACATATACAGTCCACCTTTCATGATGAGGATATCAATTATGCAAAGGTTGTGAGGTATACCGTTATGTCATAATATTGCACAGTGTTGTGTGGAATGCATTGAAGGTGTTCTCAGCCCATGTAGCTTTAGCAGGCCTCACTGGCTGCAACACTGCAAACCTGACGAATCATATCCACAGAGTTTAACCACCACATGTCATATAACAGCACTGTATGCTGTCTTGTTTGCCACACACTACAACCTACATAGAAATATGCACATAACAACCTTCAACAACATATATATGTCCACCCTTCACAAACAGTTGCAGTATGTCCCTTGCTCTATGCACATGTACAGATGCTAATATACCTGACACAGACAGATCTCTCTGTATCTGTGTGCCATACACACACAAGGTCCACACTGTTGTAAGTTCGTGTACCTCACGGCTGACCTGTTGGGCCTTGCTGCAACATGAACAGGTGTCACATGTGAGCACACAGTAAAATTAGAGAGTGTATGTATAGCTGCAAATGGTAGATTAGCATACTAGCCTGGTACAGCTGTTGCCAGTGCTAAGCTACACATTAATATGACTATCATGCATTTGTTACTCTGTCACATCCATGTTTATATAACCGTATGCGCTACTCCCACAAACAGACATTGTACACACTACTGTACAGAACACAGATAACATGGATCAGATGTTTAACTTTAATGCTGAACTACATATGTCACAGTCATATCCCACTGCACACAGCTACACACTGATGTCTCCATGCCAGTAGATATGCAGGGCATCTGTGCATACATACGTACTGCTGCCACATATGTGTTTTGTAATAGCTTTTATTTTTATAGCTTATGATTTATTTCAAGATATATATTTTTATTTCAATTTAATTATTTTTCTTTTCAATATATTATTTATTTTGCAATATTATTTTTTCAATATATTTTTCTTTTCAATATATATATATTTTTTAAATATTTTTTTTCAATATGATATATATATTTTTTTCAATATATTTTTCTTTTCAATATACTTTTTTTTCAATATATATTTTTTCAGTATATTCTTTTAGATTTTCTTTTTTTTGCTATATATTGCTTTTTCTTTCAATATATTTTTGGTTGATCTTTTTTCTTTTTTCCTGCTGCTGTTGTCTGCGTCCGTACGTCTCTCTCTCTCTCTTGCTCTCTCTCCCTCCGTACTTGCAATGAAATGATTGCATGTGTGGACAGCAAGTACAGCCTGCTTTTATAGGTATCTGCACATGTGCATGTGATGGCCTCTGCACCAATTGGTGGCCACCATTTGGCAATTGCATGCAGCCTGCTGTGTGGTACTTGCAGTACTCACTGTCATAGCAACCCAATACTATAAATTGCTAAGTCAGGTAGGCGTAGCCCTTTCAGCTTTCCAAAGTGGGGACCATGCTTGTTTGCTGTGGACACCGTTGTGTAAGTCAGAAGGTTGGTATACTTCTTCTAACTGATGTTAGGGGTGTAGCCAGTGATTTGAATGTTGTACTCAGACCTGAATGTTGCCACTTCTAGTACACAGTTGACAGTGTAGACTTGTACTCACCCCTACAAATGCTAACACAAGATACATGGGAGTATGTAGTTTCTTTTCTACTTATACAATTAGCTGGCATACATACGTAGTTATTGAGATGTTTTCATTTTGCACATGAACTGTTTGGGAACTGCTGTACTGTGGATATTAATGTACTCACTTTTGCACAGTTTGTGCTTTTTCTTTTGTTGACATTATCACAGGATGCTCATGAAAACTGGACAATTCCAGTACTGAGTATGCCTACCTACATCCTTGCTGTACCTTGAACACACAGGTATTTTGTACATTTGGGTGGGGATTGTCCTGCCATGATACTGTGTGGGGGTTGTAAAGTGCTGCTGTAACATTATTTACTGCTAGAATGTCTGGTTCTGTTATCACAGTCATGCAATGCAATTCCACAACAACTGCTGGTAAAGTTCTACAGAACAGGTTTTGTGTTATGGCATTCTTATCTTTCCTTTACATTCACTCATTCTGATGCATGATATATATATATTTCAGCAACAACCTGCTGTATATCTACTGTGGCCTTGTGGTACTTCATGCAGTCTAGTGTGTCCAAGGTCCGGGGTTCGAGACTGACAGTGGTGTTTTATTTTGCTGCTGAGCAGAACAAGGCCCCTCATATGCAGGGTGACTAAGGCACTTTTAAGCAGTTGTAAGCGGGTTTGCATGGGTTTGCATGACGCTTAGCAATACTAAGCTAAGCGCACACAAGCACACACCCACTAACTGCTGCTTAATAGTGCTTACTCACACTAACCCCCGCGCTCACTTCTTTAAAAGGAAAGAAAATGGGGAGATAGGAAAAGGGTGAAAAAGGGGCACAAAGAGGGAAAGACAGTAGGGAAAACAGCTCAGGATGTGCAGGACGGGTGTAGGGAAGGTCCATAGCTGCCCATTTGTTTAACAGCAACAGCTGTGCATATACTAGTAATTTGGAGGGAAATTTGAAACCTTCCACCCCTGAGAGAGGGCTGAGGACAACGAAGTATGTTGTGCTGCCAATTAAATTTCAGTTTGTGTCCAGTGGACATTTGTGCAAAATGGGCAGCTATGTATGGGGCGTAATGTTTTTGTGGGAGCAGATTGCCCTTTTTTTTTTTCAGGTGAGAGTGGACTGTGGGGTAGGGGAAGTAGGTATATTTTGGGAGGTAGGTTGGGGAGGTAACCAGATAAGAAAAACAAGATGCATACAGGGGCGGAATATGACACATGAGGTGGGTGAACACCATTGACGGGGAAGGATGTTTGGAAATCATAAGCCCATGAGCCCACAGATGGCAACAGTGGAACTGAAATCCCCACCCATGGGCAGTCACCACTGCACCTTCACAGCCCGGAGGGTGGTTGTGCTGGGGGTGTGTAGGAGGAGCAGGCTCACCCGTGATTCGCGCTACTCTTACCTTGAGCTGGCATAGAGGATCAGTGACTGAACGCTCGATCTCTCTATGCACCACAGAGGGTGATAGGTGGCCTTCCTCTGGCCACGCTTGCATGGCGGGGATGAGCCCCATCCCCTGCAGCACTTCCACCCAAAGGTGGCACAGGACCAACGGAAGAGGAGGTCCCGGGCTGGGCATCGGATCTGCTGGTGCCAGGTGCCATCACCAGCTGAGGTGGGACAGGTGGGTCCACTGGGACCGGCCTTCCCATACGTTCTATGTTTAGGAGGATTTAATGACAATATGGGTTAGTAATAGCCAACAGCATTCCAATTTAGTTGTAACAGCATACAGTAGTATTCCCATTAACCCAAGACACCAGAGTTCCAACAGTTGAACAGCAAGCATAACACATGCATATATAGAACAACAGTGGACATTCCAACAGCATGCAGGATTGACTGGTGGCAACAGGCCACCACGATTGTAGTATGTGAACAGGGCACATGCATCATAGTAAATGCAGATATTTATGAACCAATAGGACAGGTGTCCCAACAAATGTTATTAGATGAGACATACCCATTGAGGTGTGGAATTGCATTGTTTATGCACATACAGTAGGGTGTAAAAAGATACCTCCATTAACAACTTATATATACTTATAAGTTTACACTAAATTCCTGTTGACTGCAGTTATATATCCCCTACATGTATATTTACACTAGGCAATGTCCGTTAAATTGTGAAATGGGTTTTGCTAGCTCTTGATATACCTGACCTGTATCTGACATACAAACTGTCCTGGATGCAGTTGTTACTGCTACATATTTATATATTTCATTTATATTTATATATCTACATATGTGGATGTGTTCAGGTGACATTATCAGGTATATGTTGACAGCCCCTACATTTCTAGCAGCACACTGACATTTCTGGGGAACACAATAACAAGCTACTCATGTGCCAGATTAACCTGTACATGCCAGCCATGAACCAACAGTTGAGGACGGTATATATGCTTAACAGCTACTGGCACTCTCTTCATCCACTTTATATGGGCCCACCCATGTGTGGGTTGACTGTGCTTACTACAGCAGTACTATTTCTATAATGCAAGGGTACAACAACATATCGAAGAAAGTGACATGGACACACTCCAGGAATTATACCTTTATTAATTACATTACACACTTTTCTAGTGCCTCTCTCATTTATTTGATATATCAGTGCGTGCAGAGGTCTTTTATTCAAGACATATTATACCTTTATTAATGGGTTACACCACCTTTTCACGCTGTCTCACTTATTTTATATAACAGTACATGCAGAGAAGTTATTCAACACTTATTGTACCTTTATTAATGGGTTACAACACTCTTTTTCAGGCTCTCTCACTTCTTTTATATGACAACACATGCAGAATAATTACTAACCTGCCTGGTGGTGCAGCCTTAGCAGCCTGTCTGCATAGGCTCCTGCAGCTGTGAAGTAAATGAAGGGATATTGAGACATGCCTATCCATAATATAGACTACAGTAGCAATTCTTACATACTTCATTCCATGGCTACATACTCAGTAGTGGGGCATTTTCCATTCCACGGGCCTCCTGTATCCACTGGTTCAGTCGGTCCTCCTTGCGTCTCTTCAGGTCTGAGTAGTGGTGTCTGACCTGCTCACCAGTCCGAGGGATGCCTGTGGCACTGGTAAGATCATGTGCTAGATGGTTCCAGGCTTCCTCTTTGTACTTCGTGCCTTGGAACTGGCCCTGCAGGAGTCTTGCATCATGATGATGGACGAGGAGCCAAACCATTACTTTTGACTCCTCAATGCCCCAACGTTGCGTTCGAAAATAAGAGCCCTCTCCGACACCAGCCATACTGTCTGCAGATGGGAGCTACAACCAGTTATGGCAATTATTCCCGCATATGGAGTTTAAATATGCCTCATTTCCCACACTTATTTGTGATTGGCCGGTTTTGAAAATTCTCAGCTAAAAGCAAACCTGCTTAGCAATGGGTAAACTTCCATTGATATATATGAGTGTGTTGGAATGCAGCCATATGTAAAGCTGTCATGGCTTAGTGGTTTAGTACTGTGATTATGGTGCATAGTATCCCGGGTTCGAGGCCTGTCATTGCTTTTTATTTTACTACTGGCCAGACCAGCTAGGAGGTGTGGCTGTGTTTAGCCGACTTTGCTCAACTTTGCCCAACATTGCTCGACATTGCTCTACATTGCCCGATGCTGCCCAACGTTGCGCTAGTTAGCACGGTGTGCAGCTCCGCGCAAACATGTTTTGTTTGCGCTAGTTGGCGTGATGCGCAGCTACGCGCAAAGCCATTGCGCTAGTTAAAGCAGTGCTAAGCTATGAGCAATTATACTTAACAGTGCTTAATACTAGTAAACTTTGCTTAGCAGTGCTTCACATTGCTTAAGATACGTTACTTATGTATTTATCAGTATACATGACTATTCCACCTTCATATATATATATATATATATATATATATATATATATATATATATATATATATATAAAATATCATTCACTATTACATAGGACATTTCAATGCACTTTACTAACAATTAAAAGGTAAATGCCAGGAGTTAATTTTATGCACAGATTTCCTACAGAAAATGGGAAGGGGTGTGGTGGGACTCAAACCGGGAATGCCTCCTCTTTGTGCGAAGGCTCTACCACTACGCTATTGCTATTTGGCTTAATTTGCATATAAGTAGTTTATTATCCTCTTCGATATCTTCACTGCTAACTGTAGCTAAGCAATGGGCAAACCCGCGCATGCACATGCAAATACGGGCAGCTATATCGGGAATAAAAAAAAATAAAATGGAAACCTTTACATTTTAAACTTGTACAGGGGTTTAGAATGTGGGGGAGTGTAGTGTTGGGTATGTTGACATTTGAGTGGACTTGCTCATTTTTCTTGACATTTGCTGTTTAGGCACTTGCAGGGGCATGGATATTTCCACTGCTCGCCAGTCGGACACACCCCCTACAGTCGTGCACGCTCCGTGTTAGCCTTAGAGTTGAGTCAGCGCACCCTCATGAATATGCATGACACGCTGACATCATACTCTTAGACTGCCGTTTCCGAGTAAGACTTAGTCTTACATGGAGGATTAGTGAATCCCGGCCAGTATCTTTAACCACCTGTATATGCATCAGATGTCTGTGAGGAAAATACAAATAACTAATGATTACAATGTTTCCAATTTGTTACCTCTGTAGACAGTACAGGGCTCCTATACAAGATATAGTGACCATTTGTGCAACCAAGTGAAGTTTGTGAAGAAATTTAAGGAAATAATGACCGTAATTACATCTCGTCTGTCTGTGTACATCAGGTCTCCAGGTAAGTAGTCCATTTTACCTCACAAATGCACACTAGTGTTGGAAAGCCAGATAGTGACAGTTTAGACCAAGTAAATGTCAAGAGGGTCAGTTACTTTCATCCTGCCAACCCCAGCCCCCAACCAGCCATTATAGCCATGATGTCTGATGGCTATATAATATTATTTCACCTCCACAGTCCACACAAACAGGTTACCACACATTAAAGTGTTCTCAAACAACAAAACAGGCCAAGACATCTAAGGCAAACCCAAACTTGAGTAAAGACATATAGGGAACTGGGCTGCCTGCAGCAATCACTTTATTGGAGAATAAAAACAAAGGTTAAGCACTTTCATCCCTTTCAAAGCAGGGACTTCCTCAGAACTGAAACACTTCCATAAAAACCTCATTAAATGGCAACACTCAGATCTGCTCGGAGTTACAGCACAATGGCATGAACATTACAGAACCAACTGATATTGCCAACATCCTGGCAGATAGGTTCAGTGCTAACTTTACCATCCTTTCACCCCCTAAAGGGCCCACATCTATACAGGAAGAATGCAGAAACCCTGTAATCACATCTATGCAGGTAAAAGCTGCACTCTCTAAAAATCAAAAACACAGCATCCATGGGACCAGACAACATCCCACGCTGCGTTTTATATGAACTATAGAACAAACTGGCTCCCCACCTAAGCACCATGTTCAATCATAGTCTCACGTCAGGCTTTGTGCCTATGGAATGGCACACAGCAACAGTTATCCCACTCCACAAAGGGGTAGCCACCACTGATCCTGGGAACTATCACTCTATTAGCCTAATGAGCCTGATCTGCAAGGGCATGGAATGTATCATCTTAGAACTCATAAACAAAGACATTGGTAACCTCCAAACTCTGGACCCCACCCAGTTCAGGTTTGTGAAAGGCAGATCATGCCTTCTGAACCTGATCAACTTCTTTGAGGCAGTCACCAAAGCTGTAGATGAGGGTAAGATGGTTCACACAGCCTATCTTGACCTCGTCAAGGCTTTTGACACCATCCCCCATTCTGGAATTATAAACTTACTAAACTAGGTATAAACGCCTACATCACAAGATGGATTGCCAACTGGCTCACTGACAGAACCCACACTGTAAAAGTTGCAGACTCCAAATCTGACTTCAAACCAGTGACAAGTGGAGTACCACAGGGTTCAGACCTGGGACCTCTCCTGTTAAACACAGAAGGCCTCTGGCTAATGAATTTTGCAGATGACTGCAAAGTAGGAGCCATAGTCCAGTCCCAAATGATGTGGACATCCTACAGAAGGGCCTCACTAAGACAGATTGCCTAGTGTCAGAGGCATGGCCTCAAGCTCAATGCCAAAAAGTGCATTGTCACCCGCTTTGGTAAAAACTCTGTACCCATGAACTACCACATAAACGGTAGTCTACTTAATGCCGAATGTGTGCTAAGAGACCTTGGAACCCAGGTGGACAGTAGTCACTCCTTTGATAATAACACCGCCACAGTAGTCAGAAAATCGTTCTATGTGGCACGCCTCATCACAAAAGGGCTCTCATCCAGGAAAAAAGAGGTCATTGTTCCCCTCTACTCAGCACTCATTAGACCCATTATAGAGTACAACACCCCTTTTGGAATGTAGCTCACAAGACATCTGCAGCAGCTGGAAAGGCCACAGAAGTACCTCACAAAGAGGATTACTGGCCTCAAACATATGTCCTGCACTGACTGTCTCAAAAAAACTCCAGCTTTACTCTGCAGCATATCGCTTACTCTGAGGTGATCTCTGCCTAACATATAAAGCTATGTTAAACCCAGAGCTGTTGGACATGCTACACCTAAAGAAATCCCAGTCCCTGTGAGCTACACGCTCTAGGGACCTAAACCTTGTCACCACAATAAACAGAACATGCTGGAGGGATAGATTCCTGTCCCAAAGACTTCCCATACTCTGGAACAGGCTACCCATCTATGTCAAACAAAGTTCCTCATTAGCACTCTTCAAGAAAAATCTTGATGAGTGGATGGGAAATAGGAAATACACCCCGGGGATAACTTCTGTGGCTCTGCTCAACAGGGACACAGGAAATTAACTTTATTGGGTGGTGTAAGCCAGGGAACCTTGTTGGTGGGCTTACTTAGGCCCTTGGGCCGATAGCCTCGTACCTACCTATGAACTTAAATAACCTCACCTTAGTAACATGACACAGTTTCATTCATGTCATTGAATACACTCACAATTAGTTAATAAATAAAACATTTTAAAACCTTCCTAATTCCGACATAAAAATAACATTTGAAATAATACATTTCATGTCTTTAAATGCCTTAATTTCAACATAACTGCCAGGGAAAGAATGTCATTTAAATCTGGCGTAAAATCTGCATTAAACTTCAGTTGCCACCAAAACTCCCTAACCTCTGAAAACTCCTCCCAGGGACCATCCCTAGGGTCAACCTGTGTCTGTTCCAAAACAGAAAAAAAAGAATGATTAAAAAAGGTAAAATATGCCTAGTAAGACCATTGTTAGTTTTCATCTTCAAAATATCAAAATTATGTTCATTTGTTCATTCCCACAAACTACTAAAAGATGTTGCAGTCCTTGCAAATTGCAGTGTATGCAGTGTATAGTACCACAGCTGGCATAACATTTAATGGCTAGAAATGAGAAATGCACAATAACCAATAAATCTCCTTTTAAAATAAACCCACACTGGGCATAAATGTTATATGTGTAAGAAATGAATGCCCACACTAAGTTTACAGTTAGTGTACACGATCTGTATTCCAGAACATTCCTACCACATCTTTTTGTGCTTTGTATTCACTTGGAAAGGATACACAAAGTGTACATGCAGTCTACACTTTGTGGTAACCTTTATGAATCCCCCTTGATATTTAAGGTTGCAAGAAAATCAGTAGGAAAACTAAACTTAAGAGGAAGAAGTTGTGAGTCTATATTACCTTGTCGAAAGACGTCTTTACCGAATGTCTCTTCACCGATCACTAAACAGCAAAATCCAACTTCTGCGAATGGCCGTTTCAGCAAATTATTTCCTTGGGGGGGGGGGGGGGGTCACTTGGCCAGCCAAAAATGAGACAAACTTTCAAACCTTTCAAAGTGGATGACTGTGCTCCCCACACCCCCCTAACTAAATACACCAACTCTGAGATCGCACTACAGTGGGGAAAAGGGCAAACTCCCAGTGATGACCTAGCATTTTTTCCCCTAGGAAACAAATCACTGAAACGGACATTCATGGGAGTTAGATTTCACTGTTCAGTGGTCGGCAAAGTGGTGTTCAGTGAAGATGTCTTTTGAAAAGGTAATATAGACCCGAGTTATACTTGTGTTGTCTGTTCACTCAGAGTGATGTACACTTAGTGTAAGCATTAATGAGTCCCAGGCCATGTCTATTATTCCTAGCTGCCAAAGCAAATTTGGGACCTTCCAGCCTTTTTGTTTATAATTTTCCCTTTCCTAAAGATCACTTTTGGGGTAATCCTCAGAATCTTACTGAGATCACCGGAAAGTGTAAAAATATTGCAGTTGTTGTTAATAAAGTCTCAAACAGGGTTACAATCAGTATTGTAAGTAAGACATAAAGCTCTGTGTGGGTTAGAGTCTTCTAACTGCAAACCCTTATTGATTTGTGGGTTGTCCCTCTTCCCCAGCAATGCTAAATACATCCTGTGTTCCTTTCTGAACTGCTTCAACCACAGTTATATCCAGCAAGGTATCAGGGTACCCTCCCCTCAAAAGCTTATTCTTTAACACATCCATTTCCTGAATAAATTCTATATCCTCAAATATCATTTATGCCAAATGGACCATTTGTGCCTTTATGAAAGATTTTTTTCTGAAAATATGGTTGAGAGCTAGAGAAATGTAAAAAGGAATTCGAATAAGTGGGCTTCCGAAAAAGTGTTGAAACAAACTGACATGCCTGAGTGTTGTTAGAAATCTAAACATCTAAATAAATAAGTTCATGGTATGATTAAGTGTAAATACATTTCAAAACTCTGTCATTGTGTTGATGTAATTAATAAATTGTTGGAGTTTGCCAGTAGGATCTACCCAAAAAAATAACTGTCATCTAGGAACTGCAAATATAGACACCACCACTCTTTAAATACTGAATTAAAGACCCTGAAATTCATTAATACTTTCACTGTGTACATTAGTTGTACACCGTTCTGAGTGAACAGACAACAAAAGCATAACTCACACCTCCTTTCTCCTAATTTTAGTTTTCCTGCTGATATTCTTGCAGATTTAAATACTGATAGGGATTCATACAGGTTACCACAAAGTGTGCATTTAGTGTAATCTTTCTGAGTGATTAGAAAGCACAACAAATGCGGTAGGGATATCCTTGAATACAGATCATGTATACTTAGTGAATGTGTTATTGAATCTGACCTTAAATGTTCCCAGTATGCCATGATTAAGTTTGCCTAAATCAGGAAGCAAGCCACTCCCATGGCTACCCCTGTTGTCTGCTGGTAAATTTCCCTTCAAAAAATACAAAATTATTATGTAACCCCACTTCAATCAATTGTGTCAAAACTTGTGTCTCCTGGGTTGAAATCGGAAATCCAAGCCATTAGTTCAGAAAAACATTCTAATCCAATATCTTTGGTATAACAGAAAAAAAAAAGATCTCTACATCAATGATGATAAGCATTATGTTTTCATTGAATAACTCACTCTGTAAATGGGTCAGAAAATCCCAAGAGTCCTTTAGTAAATATGGAAATTCATTCATAACCTGTTTTAACTTAAAATCTATACATTTAGCAATATAAGATGTTTTTGAGCTGGCTGCATCCACAGTCATCTTAGGGGAGGATTACACAGTTTTTTTTATGCAACTTAAGGATCCTAAATATACTTGGGGGCACAGGGATTCTTAGTAAACCGGTAGTTGTAGGGATCTTCATCAGTTTGCCCCTGCATAAGCATGCCATACAACAGAGAATCACTTTTAGCATATACACTATTCAATTCATTGTTTGACACAATACTGTAAGTGCCATCTCCTGAAACACTACTCATATGCATAGTCCATTACTAACACCCTTTTTAGCAGGTTTCATGACATGTACGTCCCTATTATTACTAAGATCAAATAATAAATGGGTTTCTCGGGGTGACAAGTTGTAACTTCACTTACTCTGATGTTTACTAAGCAGCCCTCTAATATATTTAGCATATTAATTTTCAAATAATTGGATGGTATGGGGTAGTGAGGGGTTGAATACACAGTTCTTCTTAGGAACTTGCCCCATACTATAGTTGTTAGGAATAGAGTTTTTATGAAGCCACCATGCACGATTAAGCTGTCTAGTATATAGTTTCAAATCAATCAAAACTTCTTGTAGTACTGAATTCTTTGCTGGCACAAATGTAAACCCCTTTTCTAAAATATGGACATGTTCCTAGTCCAAAACCAAACTAGTAAAATAGTAAGTAAGTGAAATCAGTGTATTAATTTTGTATAACATTAACCAAGGACTGTCTTGATTGTTCCTGCAGCTCCCCCTCCCCTTTAGCAACTTGTGTTTGTAATTCTGGTTATATAAATGTGGTTCCCAGGTCAAACCATCTTGTACCATTCGGTTTAACCAAGACCAGTTCCTCAACCTCTCAAATCTCCATGTTAATGATAAATCCAAAGAGGCCTATGAATCAGTCAGCACCCCTTTCTCAACATTTACCTGAATATTACTGTGAACAGCATTACTGTTAGGGGTACTATTGTAAGAAGTAACATTAGAAACAGGTGTACCCCAATATTACTGTGAACAGCATTACTGTTAGGGGTACTACTGTAAGAAGTAACATTAGAAACAGGCATACCCCAATATTACCATGAACAGCATTACTGTTAGTGGTACTATTGTATGAAGTAAAATTAGAAACAGGCATACCCCAATATTACTGTGAAAAGCATTACTGTTAGTGGTACTATTGTAAGAAGTAACATTAGGAACAGGCATATGCCAATATTACTGTGAACAGCATTACTGTTAGGGGGTACTATTGCAATAAGTAACATTAGAAACAGGCATACCCCAATATTACTGTGAACAGCATTACTGTTAGTGGTACTATTGTAAGAAGTAACATTAGAAACAGGTGCACCCCAATATTACTGTGAACAGCATTACTGTTAGTGGTAGTATTGTAAAGTAACAATAGAAACAGACATACCTCAATATTACTGTGAACAGGATTACTGTTAGTGGTACTATTGTAAGAAGTAACATTAGAAACAGGCATACCCCAATATTACTGTGAACAGCATTACTGTTAGTGGTACTATTGTAAGAAGTAAAATTAGGAACAGGCGTACCCCAATATTACTGTGAACAGCATTACTGTTAGTGGTACTATTGTAAGAAGCAACATTAGAAACAGGCGTACCCCAATATTACTGTGAACAGCATTACTGTTAGTGGTACTATTGTAAGAAGGAACATTAGAAACAGGTGTACCCCAATATTACTGTGAACAGCATTACTGTTAGTGGTACTATTGTAAGAAGTAACATTAGAAACAGGCATACCCCTATATTACTGTGAACAGCATTACTGTTAGTGGTACTATCGTAAGAAGTAACATTAGGAACAGGCATACCCCAATATTACTGTGAACAGCATTACTGTTTCTGGTACTATTGTAAGAAGTAACATTAGAAACAGGCATACCCCAATATTACTGTGAACAGGATTACTGTTAGTGGTACTATTGTAAGAAGTAACATTAGAAACAGGTGTGCCCCAATATTACTGTGAACAGCATTATTGTTAGGGCTACTATTGTAAGAAGTAACAATAGGAACAGGCGTACCCGAATATTACTGTGAACAGCATTACTGTTAGTGGTACTATTGTAAGAAGTAACATTAGAAACAGGCGTACCCCAATATTACTGAGAACAGCATTACTATTGGTGGTACTATTGTAAGAAGTAACATTAGAAACAGGTGTATCCCAATATTACTGTGAACAGCATTACTGTTAGGGCTGCTATTGTAAGAAGTAACATTAGAAACAGGCGTACCCCAATATTACTGTGAACAGCATTACTGTTAGGGCTACTATTGTAAGAAGTAACATTAGAAACAGGTGTACCCCAATATTACTGTGAACAGCATTATGTTAGGGGTACTGTTGTAAGAAGCAACATTAAAAACAGGCATACCCCAATATTACTGTGAACAGCATTACTGTTAGGGGTACCATTGTAAGAAGTAATATTAGAAACAGGCATACCCCAATATTACTGTGAACAGCATTACTGTTTGTGGTACTATTGTAAGAAGTAACATTAGAAACATGCGTACCCCAATATTACTGTGAACAGCATTACTGTTAGTGGTACTATTGTAAGAAGTAACATTTGAAATGGGCGTACCCCAATATTACTGTGAACAGCATTACTGTTAGTGGTACTATTGTAAGAAGCAACATTAGAAATAGGCATACCCCTATATTACTGTGAACAGCATTACTATTAGTGGTACTATTGTAAGCAGTAACATTAGGAACAGGTGTACCCCAATATTACTGTGAACAGCATCACTGTTAGGGGTACTATTGTAAGAAGTAACATTAGAAACAGGCATACCCCAATATTACTGTGAACAGCATTACTGTTAGGGCTGCTATTGTAAGAAGTAAAGGTGTACCCCAATATTACTGTGAACAGCATTACTGTTAGGGCTACTATTGTAAGAAGTAACATTAGAAACAGGTGTACCCCAATATTATTGTGAACAGCATTACTGTTAGGGGTACTGTTGTAAGAAGTAACATTAGAAACAGGTGTACCCCAATATTACTGTGAACAGCATTACTGTTAGGGGTACTGTTGTAAGAAGTAACATTAGAAACAGGCGTACCCCAATATTACTGTGAACAGCATTACTGATAGGGGTACTATTGTAAGAAGTAACATTAGAAACAGGCATACCCCAATATTACTGTGAACAGCATTACTGTTAGGGGTACTATTGTAAGAAACAACATTAGAAACAGGCGTAACTGAATATTACTGTGAACAGCAATACTGTTAGGGGTACTGTTGTAAGAAGTAACATTAGAAACAGGCGTACCTCAATATTACTGTGAACAGCATTACTGTTAGTGGTACTATTGTAAGAAGTAACATTAGGAACAGGCATACCCCAATATTACTGTGAACAGCATTACTGTTAGTAGTACTATTGTAAGAAGTAACATTAGAAACAGGCGTTCCCCAATATTACTGTGAGCAGCAATACTGTTAGGGGTACTATTGTAAGAAGTAACATTAGAAACAGGCATAACCGAATATTACTGTGAACAGCATTACTGTTAGTGGTACTTTTGTAAGAAGTAACATTAGAAACAGGCGTACCCCAATATTACTGTGAACAGCATTACTGTTAGTGGTACTTTTGTAAGAAGTAACATTAGAAACAGGCATACCCCAATGTTACTGTGAACAGTATTATTGTTAGAAGTACTATTGTAAGAAGTAACATTAGAAACAGGCGTACCCCAATATTACTGTGAACAGCATTACTGTTAGTGGTACTATTGTAAGAAGTAACATTAGAAACAGGCGTACCCCAATATTACTGTGAACAGCATTACTGTTAGGGATACTGTTGTAAGAAGTAACATTAGAAACAGGCATACCCCAATATTACTGTGAACAGCATTACTGTTAGGGGTACTGTTGTAAGAAGCAACATTAGAAACAGGCATACCCCAATATTACTGTGAACAGCATTACTGTTAGGGGTACTATTGTAAGAAGTAACATTAGAAACAGGCATACCCCAATATTACTGTGAACAGCATTACTGTTTGTGGTACTATTGTAAGAAGTAATATTAGAAACATGTGTACCCCAATATTACTGTGAACAGCATTACTGTTAGTGGTACTATTGTAAGAAGTAACATTAGAAACGGGCGTACCCCAATATTACTGTGAACAGCATTACTGTTAGTGGTTCTATTGTAAGAAGCAACATTAGAAATAGGCGTACCCCTATATTACTGTGAACAGCATTACTGTTAGTGGTACTATTGTAAGAAGTAACATTAGGAACAGGTGTACCCCAATATTACTGTGAACAGCATTACTGTTAGGGGTACTATTGTAAGAAGTAACATTAAAAACAGGCATACCCCAATATTACTGTGAACAGCATTACTGTTAGGGCTGCTATTGTAAGAAGTAACAGGCGTACCCCAATATTACTGTGAACAGCATTACTGTTAGGGCTACTATTGTAAGAAGTAACATTAGAAACAGGTGTACCCCAATATTACTGTGAACAGCATTACTGTTAGGGGTACTGTTGTAAGAAGTAACATTAGAAACAGGTGTACCCCAATATTACTGTGAACAGCATTACTGTTAGGGGTACTATTGTAAGAAACAACATTAGAAACAGGCGTAACCGAATATTACTGTGAACAGCAATACTGTTAGGGGTACTGTTGTAAGAAGTAACATTAGAAACAGGCGTACCCCAATATTACTGTGAACAGCATTACTGTTAGGGGTACTATTGTAAGAAGTAACATTAGAAATAGGCGTAGGATAAGCTAAATTGTTGGAATAACCCTTCCGATCCCTAATCAATTTATTCTCCTTTCTGCCTTTAATCTCATTGACCACCTCATCGACTTTATCAAAAATGTTGTAATATCTATTCCCAAATACAGAAAACAAAAGGTCCTGTACTATAGAATTGTCCAAGGAAGTAATATCATGTATTAATTGGTCCGTTAACTTCTTGTTTGCTCAAACCAACACCTGCATTAATTTGTAACCATGTTGGTCAAAAAGTGATATCAGTTCCTTTTGAAGGTCAGAATTAGGCAACAGCCCCATAGGAAATTTCCAATAACAGATTCATTAAAGTATATGTTTTCTGTGACTTATGGTATTGCTGAAGCTTTGTTTTAAAGGAACGCAACTGTAAGTCAAACAACCCCCCCTGGGGCATTAGTTTGACCGATCTGTAACTCCTGTACTGAAGACTGCTTAACAAAATTATTTGAAACAGGACCACCATCCAGGCAACGATAGTGAAATGGCGTTCTCCGCACTGACGTGATAGAAACGGCAGATCCTGCCCGATGTCTGTGCGAATACCTCTCCAAAGAAACCACCGATCTGATGTTCCACCACCGTGAATGCAACTCTGTCTGTAGTAGATGATCTACACAAAGCAAGTAAACAAACGTGTAACCAACTGATTTTAAAGTGGTCACCATGGTAGATAATTCCAGTCCTGTGTCATTGCTGGCTGAAGAACAACTGCTTGATTCCATAGGGCCACAACAAACCAAGAACCAGCAAACAACAAACCAGTCCAAGATGTCAAAGACGAACCCTAAATCCAGTAAAGATGTCCAAGGATTGGGCTATGTGCAGCAATAAATCACTTTATTGGAGCATAAAAGGAAAAAAAGTTAAGCACTTTCATCCCTTTCAAATCAAGAACTCCATCAAAACTGAAACATTTCCATAAAAACCTCATTAAATAACATCACCTTCATCACATGAGATAATTTCATTCACTTCACTGGGTACATTCACAATAAGGTGACGAGTAAACATTTTTAAAACCTTCTCAATTCTATCATAAAAATAAAAATTAAAATAGCAGGGACCACTAACAATAACTGGGATTGTTTTACCCTTTCCAGTGACTTCAGTAAGATTCAGGGAGTACCCCAAAAGTGATTTTTACGAAAGGTAGAAATATTTAAAAAATACTGCAGTGTCCCAAACTTGCTTAGACAGCTAGGAATAACAGACATGGTTATTATAAGTGTAACATGTATGCCCAGCGTGGGTTTGTTTTAGAAGGAGATTTATTAGTTATTGTACATTTCCAGCTGTAGCCATTAAATGTTGTAGCAATTCTGGTACTAAGGGGCTAGTATACATTGCAGTTTGCAAAGACTGCAATACCTTTTATATAGGAAAAATTAAACTTTGCAGGAATGTATACAAGAGCATAATTTTGCTATTTTGATGAGGAAAACTAACAGTGCGCTTACTAGGCATATTTTAATATTTTTAATTATTCTTTTTTTGTGTGTTCTGTTTTAAAAAGGACACAGGTTTTCCCTAGGGGTGGTCCCTGGAAGGAGTATTTAGAAGTCAATGAGCTTTGGTGGCAAACTGTGGTTTAATGGCAGTTCTCCATCATATTTAAATTACACTGTTTCCCTGGCAAGTGTGTGACCACACAGATCACAAAACTAGAAATATTTGGCTGATCACTGCCAACATTGTTGAAAACATAGTAATAAGACATATCTCACCCAGCCACTCCTCTGAAATGTCCACACAAATCACAAAGCCAGAAATATTGCCAAAAATGCCTGGTTGGTCACTGCCAGCATTGTTGAAAACGTAGTAATAAGACTTAACTCACCCAGCCACTCCTCTGAACTGTCCACACAAATCACAAAGCCAGAAATATTGCCATAAAATGTCTGGTTGGTCATAGCCAGCATTGTTGAAAAAGCAGTAATAAGGCTTATAGGTTCATAGGTTGGTATAGGATATTGGCCCTAGGGCCTATACAAGCCTAGCCATAACAATTCCCTGGATATTTCTTCCCACAATATTTACTTCCCTGGACCCCTGTCTAGCAGGGTGACTGACGTGATCCCTGGGGTGAATTTCTTATCTCCCATCCAATCATCAAGGTTCCTTTTGAAGGGGGCTAAGGAGACTCTCTGCTTGACTTGTATGGGCAGTCTATTCCAGAGTATGGGGTGTCCAGGTCAGGAACCTAGCCCTCCAGCATGTTTTGTTTATTGTGATGACAAGGTTTAGATCCCTGGAGCATGTGGCTCTGAGGGATTGGGATTTCTTTAAGTGGAGCATGTCCAATAGCTCAGGGTTTGACATGGCCTTCTATGTTAAGCAGAGATCACCTCTGAGTACACGATATGCCACAGAGTATAGCTGGAGTTATTTTTAGATGGTTAGCATAGGGCATCTGCTTTAGGCCTGTGATTCTTTTAGTGAAGTATTTCTGCAGCCTTTCTAGCTGTTGTAGATGTCTTGTGAGGTACATACCAAACAGGGCGTTGTACTCTCTAATGGGTATAATGAAGGATGAGTACAGTGGGACAATGACCTCCTTTTTTCTGGATGAAAAGCCCTTAGTGATGAGGTGTGCCACATAGAAGGATTTCCTGACTTTTGTGGTGATGTGGTTATCGAAGAGAGACCACTGTCCACCTGTGTCCCTAAGTCTCTCATCACACTTTCGGTGTTTAGTGCACTGCCACCTATGTGGTAATTCATGACTACATGTTTTTTTCCCAAAGGGGATAACTATACATTTCTTGGGATTAAGCTTGAGCCCATAGCTCTGGCACCAAGCATCTGTTTCTGTAAGGCCCTTTTTTTAGAATATCCACATCATTTAGGAATTCAATAATGGCTCCCAGTTTGCAGTCATCTGCGAACTTTGTTAACCAGAGTCCCTTAGTATGGCCTGTATATAGTCTGATTTGCTACTGGCATGGCTTTTAGGACCCACCATTGCCAGAACTTCAAAGCACTGGGCTGGCTAGAGTATCCTACCCTTCTACAGTTCAACCAACTTATAATAGCACATAAAATACCTGATAACACCCCTGCCCTCAAAAATATTCTCACCCCTCATAGTGCCCTCAGGCCATTACGCTCAGCTGATAAAAATCCAACAACTCTACAGGCGATGCTATATTTGCCAACTCAACCGGTAAAATCTGGAATCTGCTCCCTACTACCGTTACCAAGGAAACTTCACTACCCCTATTTAAAAGAGAACTCAAAAATTACCTCTCATCTCATTGGCTGTGCTCTTGTTCTAAACTCTGACTAACAACTTCACTAATACATGTCTTGCTACCCAGCCTGCTGTTTAGCCAAGTATCCCTGCCTCATAGCATTTGAATGTCTGAGCATTGTGAATTATGAGATCTGATTGTATTCTGTGTTCACATTTTCTGATACGTCGCTGCCAATCAGATGTAAGTCTGCACATTGTGTATATTGATATCTGCCTGTATTCTTTGTCTATATTTTTCTAAACATGTCTGCCTGAGTTATCACTCGGTGATGTATGTACTGTCTTTTTTTTGGTATGTGGAGCTTTTCTCCCTGGGCCTCCACTGAAATGGACATGTATCCAGTCGGACTATCCTGGTCAACAAATGTAAAATAAATAAGTAAAATAAATAAACTGTACTTCAGAAAAGTAGATGCCAAACAAGAGTGGTCCCAGGACCGAACCCTGAGGTACTCCACTTGTCACTTGTCTGGAGCTGGATTTGGAGTCGGCTACTTTTACAGTCTGGGTTCTGTCAGTAAGCTAGTTGGCAGCCCATCGAGTGATGTAGGGATTTATGCCCCGCTTAGTAAGTTTATCTATGATTCCAGAGTGGAGGATGGTGTCAGAGGCCTTGGCGAGGTCCAGATAGGCTGTGGATTACTGCCTTACCCTTGTCCACAGCTCTGGAGACTGATTCGAAGAAGTCAATCAGGTTCAGGAGACAAGATCGGCCCTTCACAAACCCAAACTGGGTGGGATCCAGTGTTTGAAGGTTGCCAATGTCGTTTATACGTTCCATGATAATGTGTTCCATGCCCTTGCAGATCAGGCTCGTCAGACTGATAGGATGGTAGTTCCTGGGATCCAAGTTGGATCCCCCCTTGTGGAGTGGGATAACTGTAGCTGTGTGCCACACAGTGGGCATAAAACCTGAGGTGAGGCTATGATTAAACATGACACTTAGGTGAGGTGCCAGTTCATTTTGTAGTTCATGTAGTACACAGCCCAGGATGTCATCTGGTCTCATGGATGCTGTATTCTTAGCTTTAGAGAGTGCAGTTTCTACCTGTGTGGCCGGAATTACCGGAATCTGGCAATCATTTGGTATTGAGATGGGCCCTTTAGGGGGTGAGAGGAGGGTGAAGTTGACACTGAATCGATCTGCCAGGATATTGGCAATATCCTTGGGATCAGTATATTTAATGCCATTCTGTTGTAGCTCAGAGCAGATCTGAGCATTGCCATTTAGATTCTTGACATAAATATAGACTGCCTTGTGGGTGCCTTTGGAATCTTTGGCAATTTTATTTTTGTAACTAGCTTTGGAGTATTTTATGAGGGATCTCAACTTCTTACTGAGACTGGTAAGGGAGTTGTTTGCATTCTGGGATTTTCCTCTTTTCTGCAACAGTTTCTTCCTTTTGTTGTAAAGTTTGTTTATGGCAAGGGACCACCAGATTGACTTCCTTTTTTTGGAGGAGAGCGTCTTGGTTCTATTTGGGATGGCACAATTCATGCATGAGTGGATGTGCTCATACAGTGCCTTAGTGTAGGATTCAGCAGTCGAACTTTCAGCTGCCATCTGCATGGGTGTCATGAAGTTTGTCTGAGTAGCATGATGCTGGCTTTGGAGAAGTTTTTTTACCGAGGTTTCCTTACTAGGGAGTGGGGGTGGGATGTGGATGTCAAGGGTGATTTGCTTATGGTCAGACCTGACCAATGAGGGAGTGACCACTGGTGTGGAGCATGTATCTCCAATGTTGGTAATGATCAGGTCTAGGATATTGGAGCCCCCGATGGGACTACAGATTAGTTGATCCAGGGCAATGGAATTTATGAATTCCAGGAACTGTTGGGAGAAGGTTTTGGTACTGGAGTAGTTTTCCCAGTTAATGGGAGGGTAGTTGAAATCACCCAGTATTAGGGTGTTTGGTTGTATCTTAATATTTTCCAGTATGTTTAGAAAGGTGTAGTGAGAATCTTGGGGCATGGTGGGGGATTTGTAGCAAGTTACAATTTGGATTGCAGTCTTACCTAGTGTTAGTTGCACCTGGAGAATTTCAGATGCATTGTGTTGGGCAATTAGCCTGGAGGTGTGAATATCCTTGGTGAATATGGACACTCCTCCACTTTTAGTGTTTCAGTCTTGGTTTGGTGGCCAAAACGTGTGGTAAGAGTTGTAGCCTGGTATTGCAGGGGTGCTGTCTCAGTTACTGCACAGATATCAATGTTCTCCATTTTTAGGAGTGCCTCGAGAGAGTGAATTTTGAGGTTTAGACTTCTAGCATTGAGCAGCATTACCGTCAGATTTTGCATGCTTGTATCTGTTACAGTGGTGGTTTTGTCCTTTGAACCTTGCCTAAAAAAGGCACTATAGGGGTGGCAAGAACTTTAGCCAGTAACCTGAATCCCAGGGGCAACAGGTGCAGACCATTTCTGGCAAAGCATCATGGTTTGTCGTTCTTGTCATCCCAGGCAGACAATTACTGGATCCCCTTTGAATGACACCAGAAACTTAGACAATTGTTGAAGTCAATCATTTTGTCCTTATACTGTGGTATCATTCTGGGCGAAGGCAGGATGCTACTCAGGGCTAGAATCATACCTTCCTGGACCACATGATCTGAGAGCTCTTCCATGTCTCTCTTCATGTAGTCCAGGGAGGTACGTCTCAAGTCATTCACTCCAACATTGACAATGACAGAGTTGTATTTGTACTTGTGGAGTGACTTGAGTGCATGCGTTATGTGGTGGATCCTGGTACTCAACAGGCAGCTGACTGTAATTTTCTCCTTGCTCAGCCTGGTGAGTGGGACATCAGTGTGCCTGACTATAGAGTCACCTGTGACTAAAGTGTTGGGTACGTTGTCTTGCCTTAGGGGCTGTTGTTGGGTGGCATACTGGTGTTGTGAGCTTTGTGTCACATTGGTTGTGATTGGTGTTTGCGTTTCAGCTTCAGAGGTCCTTGTTGCTTGGGCAGGTAAATGTTAAGGGCCTCTGCATATGTGGGTTTAGTGTTGCTATGTGTGGGTGTTGATGGTGTGGGTTTTGAAGGGCTATGTGTTGCTTGAGGTGTAGTGCAGGTGTTAACCTTCTCCTCTTGACTCTCTAGCACAATCTTGGCTGGTGACAGCTTTGTTTCCAGTTTGGCTATGTAAGTGCATCTCTCACAGGTTGTAGTGTTGGGTGGTAGGAGGAGAGGGTTGTCTGTGTACATGAGACAGTTGCTGCGTTGCCTCATTATGCCCAGATTCACCAGGTGGAGAGGAGAAATCATTGGAAGCTGAACCTTGGACATGCCTGTTTAGGTGCTTTTTTTTTTTTTTTTGAAGTACTAGAGCTGTTTTCTCTTACCTTAGCAAGGTACTTTGCAGTTATAGGCTGTTTAGTGCCTACGATTAATTTCTCCTTATTAACAAGGAGAGTTGAGTGCTTGTATCAGTTTAAGGTTTCCTAGTGCTTTCCAGCAGGTTCTAGAGCAAGTGCTAGGCACAGAGGTTCAGATTTTAGTGCTACTACTGAAAAACCAGCTAGTTCTAGGGAGAAATTTTAAGAGCAGACTTTCTGGCACCTGGAATAGTTTAACAGTAGCCCCGCAACACTGCATGATGTGAAAAACGAGCAAACACATGCGATTTTAAGCCAGAAAGTTAAAGGGATAGAAATCAGCACAGAATGGCTAATAAAAATTACAATTTCAGAGCTGGAAACCACTCCTCTAGCGTTAGATAGGCAGCACAATGCTCACCACTCCCACTGGTAAGCAGTAGGACTTCCCTCTACCACAGCAAGGTCTGGATAGCTCTGAACACAGAAAATAAAGTCCTGAAACCAGCAAAGCCTGGGATCTGGACTATACTAGCTAGGAAAGGTGGGAAATGAGCAAACAAGATGGTATTTTTTTTGGGGGGGGGGGTTGGTTAAAGCAGGCTAAACAATGCAATATTACAGTAAATAAACACAGAAAAGGCTAACACACTTGAGTGTGTAGTCCTAAACAGTAAATGCAATTATAACTTTACAAAATTAGCAATTTAAAACTTTTTAAATGAAGCAAGGCAAGTGCACAACTGAAAAACGATTTAGGCAGTAATACAGTACAATAAGTAGCTAGTCTACATATACAGAAAAGTCTATATATACAGAAAAGCAGCTAAAGCCAACACTAAAACAATTCATACAGTGCAACCTAGAGCACTTGAGTTGTAGCAATATTAAGACAAATACCCACTACTCCTCTGAACTATCTACACAAATCACAAAGCCAGAAATACTGCCAAAAAAAGTCTGGTTCGTCATTGCCAGCATTATTGTAAAAATAGTACTAATGCTTCTCATCATGTGAAAAGCATGATATTATCAAGTGAGCATTATATGACATTTCAACAAGTCAGTATTGAGGAAAACTAGACATCTTCAACACTTTGTTAAGCATTGCAACTAGGGATGTCTGCCTTCCCTTAGCAAGCAAAGCTTTTCACCACCTCAAAGTCCTTCAGAACATAGCAAACTGAGTTGCCATAGTGATGTAAAAAAAAGTGAAAAACAGATAAGCTGAAGACGATACTAGTAAGGTCTTTTAACAGTAGAGGCCACAGAGATCCAGCTAAACTGAAAGTAGCCTGAGATGTCCCCACCCTGGGTTCTCATCTCTGCAGTCTGTTGTGCCATTACACCGATGGATGTTAAGAAATGTATAAGTAGTGTGAATATGTTGATTTATGAATTACAGATCAATGGTGACATTGATCTGGATCTTTTTCATTTCTTCATGGTCCCATGCCCAGTTATTCCACTACTCTATGGGCTACCAAAGAGACATAAATCACTGGAACAACCCCCTATGAGACCCATAGTATCTGGCAATGGCTGAATAACTGAGCCTATCTCCATATATTTACAGAAGCAACTGCACCATTTTCTATCAAATAGTAAGAATGTTTTGAAGGACACTACTGATTTTATTATTAAATTAAGGAATTGGTATGAAAGCCTACATGCTAGCGAGTTACACCAGGGTGATTATTTATTTGTGACCCTGGATATTTCATCTTTGTTTACAGTCATACCCAACGATTATGGGATTGAGTCCATTAGGGATTTTTTGACCAAGCAGGCTTCTTTACTAGCTAGACAATTAGAGAACATCTGTTCCTTGTTAGAGTTGGTTTTAACTACCAATTTTTTGTTTAATAATCAGTTTTATTTGCAGTTAACAAGTGTAGCAATGGGAACACCAGTCACCAAGACATATGCTTACCTAGTACTCCATCAGTGGGAAACAAAATATGTATGTAGTGACTTCAGTATTTTAAATTGTAATGTCTGTTTTTATCAAGGATTTGTAGACGATTGTTTCCTTATTTGGAAGGGAACATCTGATGAACTATGCAATTATGTTAATTATTTAAATGGTACAACTAGCTTTTTAAAATTTAAAATGGAGTATTCAGATAGTATTGTAACATTCCCAGATTTACAGGTAGAATTGAAAGAGGGTATAATACATACTAGCATACACAAAAAGGATGTACATGCTGGCAGATATATACATAAGAGCAGTATGCATGCTCCTCATGTTTTAAGGGGATAGTAATGGCATAGTTCAGTAGAGCCATTAGACTTAATACTGATGATTCTATATTTTTAAAACAACTCGAGGAAATGCGAACCGACTTTTTGAATTGTGGTTATGACCCAAAATTAGTTTCAGAGTTGAGGGATAAAACCATAAAGGATAGAGACACGTTGTTTAGACCTATTTTTACAGTGGCTGAGGTATCTAATATGGATTTGGGGAATGATAGAGTGGACACAGCTAGAATTAGATATGTAACAACCTTTAATGCCAAAACTCAATCAGTTAAACATATCATGGAAAAAAAACTGGGTCATTTTGTTGGCATCACCAGAAGTCAAAAATGTGTTGGGACCCAGACCTTATTTCTCATAAAGAAATATGAGAACTTTGAAAAATAAATTATGTTTTAAGGATTTTATTGGTAGACATACCCCCCAAATTAATATGAGGTTTGGTTGTTTGGGTTGCACATGCTGTGTTGACATTTTTGGTAAAGGCAGTGAGACTTTTTTATCCATCCTGTTACAGAAGGAGTGTATACCTTTAAGGTCACAGCTAATTGTACTAGTGTTAATGTGAATCCACACCAAAGTCCGAGAACCAAAGGTTTATTGCAATGAACATAAACCACACAAGTTACACAGGTTGAGCGCTTTCATCCACACTAAGGCAGATTTCATCAGTGTGGATTAGTGTGGATGAAAGCGCTCAACCTGTGTAACTTGTGTGGTTTATGTTCGTTGCAATAAACCTTTGGTTCTCGGACTTTGGTGTGGATTCGTATAACTGACTTTGATATTGGTAGTCACTTCTTGGGGTTCTGTTCGAGCTACTGTGGTCTGGGTGGCTGTTTTTTTGTTGGTTGTCACACTAACTTCTGTTCAACTAGTGTTAATGTGGTTTATCAGGCTACTTGTACTCAATGCCTCTCATTTTATGTGGGGAAGACCACAAGAAAACTAAAAGAACGCATTATAGAACACAAATCTGAAATTAGGGGAAATAATGAAAAGAATGTGCTATTTAAACATATTAAAACTAACGGTGATCACCACAAGTTTAAATTTAGAGTGATGGACACAGTACATACATCTATGAGGGGTGGTGATATTAATAACCTCCTAGAAATTAAAGAATATGAATGGATATTGAGACTAGCTGCGGACCATCTGACTGGGGTTAATACTGCTGTGACATTGAAACCAATTCTAGTAAAATTACAACATACTACATTTTGAATGTTTCTATATAGTTATATATTTTTATATTTTTTTATATAATTTTATATGTATTTTATAGATATTTAAATGGTTATGTATTATACTAAAACTTAGATTTTATACCATCATATGGTTGGCTGGCTGTGATCATGTGATGAGTTTGGCTCTTATTTAAATTTGATTGTTTCAATGTTGAACTGTTTTAGTATTGAAGAAGGGTGTAGACCCAAAAGCTTTGCTATTTGTTACATTACAGTTTCTTCTCAATTTTGGTGTTTCTTATCTGTGGCCATATTGGACACAGAAAATGGAATGATTGCAGTGGTAGAAGACTACTTGCTACACCCAGAAGCTGATTTATCAGATGTTTGCAAAGGTGCCAGCTTTCCTTGAGAGTCAGTTAGGGATCCACACTATTCCCCACAGCAAACTGTAGAAATTCCACTGATTTTGGTAGATTTTCTCATGGATGTGATGTCGGCTTCTACTATTTAGCAGATTCAAAGAAACTTTATTGTTATTTAGGACCACACAAGTGCAGTGTAAACAAAATTACAAATGTCAGCTCATGAGAGGAATGCAGTGCAAATAACGTAGATACAGCGGTATCAAAGAATAACATAAGAAAGAAAATAACAACACGTATGACATGCATAAACACATTCAATACGTATTATCCAGTGATAAATAATAAATAAATACCCACCACCAAGCCCATACACTGTTAAGATATAGAATAAATAGAGACTAGTGAATAGCAGCTGTTTAGTTACTGTATTGCTCTTGTTAACCTTAGACGTGACTCAGTATAGCCATCATATTGCATAATAGTAATGCTGGTGGTTATTGCACAGAGCAGCAAGATTAAATAAAAAAAAAGAGGCTTCAATGTATCAGGTATTATGGTTGGTGTCTATATTAATAAGTCTCAGCTGTAGGATGTAAACTGTCCCTGAATCTGGTAGTCCTACAGCGGAACCTGCAGTACCTCCTTATAGACACAAGTTGTGAGAACCAGTTGTGGGGCAGATGGGTCGAATCAGCTAGTATTTTGTATGTTCTCTTTCTTGCTCTTGTAAAGAAAAGCTCCTGAATAGAAGAGAGGTTTGTGCCCAAGGTTTTCTCAACCACCCTCACCACCCTATGTAGTTTCTTCTCAGTAGCTGTGCAGTTGTTGAACCATGCTATGAAGTTGCTAGTGAGGTTGCTCTCGATAGCTCCCCTGTAAAAAGTGGTAAGAGCAGACAGTAGGAGCCTGGCTTTTTTGAGCTTTCCCAGGAGGTGAAGCCTCTGTTGAGCCTTCTTAATTATATGATTGATATTAACAGTCCAGGAGAGGTCATCTGAGATGTGAAGGCCCAGGAACTTGGTTGTTTTGACTTTCTCTACTATCTCCCCTTTGATAATGAGTATTTGGTGAACTGTTGCCTTTCTCCTGAAGTCCATAATCATTTCTTTGGTCTTATTAACATTCAGGTCCAGATTGCTCCTGTCACACCAGGCAATCAAAGTGCTCACCACATCGCTGTAGTTATGTTCATTCTCACCGTCAATGAGACCCACGACTGTGGTGTCATCAGCGAATTTTATAATATGGTTTGACTTTTGTTTTGCAGTCCAGTCATGGGTGAGGATGGTGAAGAGCAAGGGGCTGAGCACACAACCTTGGGGGACACCAGTATTAAGGACTGTGCGTTGAGAGGTGGTGTTTCCAGTGCATGTCCACTGGGGTCTACCAACCAGAAAGTCAAGACTCCAGTTACATAGGTGCTTTTTTATCCCAAGTTTCACAGGTTTATCCACCAGCTGCATCAGTATCACAGTGTTGAATGAAGTCGATGCACAGCATCCTCACATAGTTGTTTCTCCCTTCTAGGTGTTTTAATGCAAGGTGTAGTGTGACAGATATACCATCTGCAGTCGATCTATTTTCCTGGTATGCAAACTGGAGTGGATTGAAGGACTTAGGCAGACTCGCAGATAGATGTTTCTTCACAATCCTCTCAAAGCACTTCATGACATTTGAGGTTAAGGCGACCAGTCTGGAGTCATTGAGGCAGGTAGGGTTGGGTTTCTTTGGAAGTGGGACAATACTTGTTTCTTTAAAACATGAGGGAACTTTCTCCATACCAAGGGATGAGTTGAAGATGTCTGTCAGTACCAGAAGTAACTGATCAGCACAGACTTTCAACACCTTGCCAGGGATGTTGTCTGGTCCAGCAGCCTTCCTAGGATTCACCTTCTTAAGCTGAAGTCTTACCTCCTCAGAGTTTAACGTGAGCACTGTCTCCTCTTTGTCAGTGTTTGTTTTAGAAGGTACGGTGGTGGTGTTCTCCTCAAATCTGCCAAAGAAGGAGTTCAGTTCATTTAGGAATTCCAAGCTGTCGTCACATTGGGGTGATTTGGACTTGTAGTCTGTGAGCTGCTGTATCCCCTGTGTTAGGCTTCTTGTGTCCCTCATGTCTTGGAAGCGGATCTGAATTTCCCTGCCATACTCCCTCTTTGATGCCCTTTTTCAGATTTGACCTGGCCACCTTACCTTTTTTTGTCATTTGCCTTGAAGGCTGTGTTTCTTTCTCTCAGTAGTACATAGACATTCCTGGTGAGCCAGGGCTTTTGATTAGCTCTTACAGTGATGGCTTTCATGGTAGTTGCATCCTTCATGCATTTATTTATGTAGGCAAGAACTGATTCAGTATAGATGTCTATGTCTAACTGGAGGTTCTGAATAGCCGCTTCTTTGAAGACCTCCCAGCAGGTGGTATTGAAACAGTCCTGAAGGCTATCCATGGAATCCTCCTGCCAGACTCTGATCTGTTTAGTTGTTGTTTTTTTCTCTGATCAAAGCCGTCTTATAGGTAGGCAGAAGCAGGATGGCAGTGTGATCAGAGCTGCCTATGTCGGGGTGCTTCAAAGCTTTAAAGGCTCCTTTAATATTGCAGTAAGCTTTGTCTAAGGTAGTCTCCCCTCTGGTGGGGAAATCCACATACTGATAAAAATGGGGTAGCACCTCTTTAAACTCAGCTCTGTTGAAATCACCCACTATCATGTGTGCAAATTCCATGTTTCTGCTTTGTAGCTCACAGATAATATTATGGAGTTTATTTTGAGCTTCAGTGGTGTTAGCACTTATTTATTTATTTTTATTTATTTATTTATTTATTTATTTATTTATTGACATTTGTTAACCGGGTTTGTCCAACTGGGCTTGTGGCCTATTTTCAGTGGAGACCAGAGGAGAAAAGCTCCAGTAATACATTTTAAAACAAGTACAATTTTAAACAATATTGATATAATAGCAGTTATAGCAAAATGATTCACATATGTTGGGATACATGCATAAAGTTAAAGTTGCATTAAAAAGAAGCTTAGTTACATAATTTTACATTGATATAGTTCAATAGGTCAACAATTAACATTTTTTGTTTGTATAAAATTGTGCAAATGCATAGTAGACACATTGGAGAGAGAGGTGTAATGAGGTACGAAGTATGGTCCTTTTGAGGGTACATAAAGGGAAGGGAGACTAGGTAGGGTCATGGCAAGGGCAGGTCCTGGAATTGAGAACATAAGCTTTTAGTTCATTTTTAAAGTGTGAGGTGTGGGAGACTGAACGTAAGTCAAGGGGAAGTTTGTTCCAAGCATGGGCAAGGGAGTGTTTGTAGAGTAGTTTGCCTACTGACCTTTTTGGGTGGTAGATATCAAGTAATTGTTGGTTAGAAGTACGGAGGGTCTGGGATGGGATGTAGATGGAGACTAAGGAAGATAGAGATGGACAGAAGGAGGGTTTATAAAGAATAGAGTGTAGCATATGAAATTGATACGATAGCAGAAACTGGGGAAGTTCAAGCCATTGAAGAGAGTTTAAAGAAATGCAGTGGTGTGAGTTGTAAATTGTTAGTAATGAATCTGGCTATTTTATGGTAAGTCTGTTGCAGTTTGTTTAGCTGGGGCGGCATATAAGAGGGAGGGGAGGAGGAGTGCCTGGCCCAGGGTAAGTCTAGATTCAGGGGTTAGGAATTTTTTTGTTCCGATATAGCAGACCTAGTTTCTGGTTTGTTTTTTTTATACATTGGAGTATGTGTAGGTTGAACTTGAGTTCGTCATCGATAATGACCCCTAGGAGTTTTGTGTGGGTGTCAGGTTGGATATTTGTATTGTTAGAAGATGTAATAAAAAAGGAGGCTTTGTGATGAGAAAAAGAACGGGGAAGGAAAAGTAGGAGTTTGGTCTTTTTGGGATTTAGGATCAATAGGTTGTGAGAAAGCCATTGTTCAGTGGATAGTAGGGCCTGTTGGGTCAGGGAGTGTAGTTCAGGAATGTTATTTGAGATGGATATAAGTGTGGAGTCATCAGCATACTGAATAAGGGAGGATTCTTTGCATGAGGTGTAAAGATCATTGGTGAAGATGTTAAACAAAAGGGGTCCCAAGATGGAGCCTTGGGGAACACCAGTGGAGATGGGAAGGAAAGGTGAGGAGGATGAGAGCCATTTGACAGATTGTTCCCTGCCAGATAGGTAACTATTAAACCAGGCAAGTGTGGAGGGGGATAGGTGGAGATTTGCGAGTTTGGATAGTAGTAGAGGATGACAGACAGTATCGAAGGCTTTGGAGATCTAAGAAGAGACAGGAAATGAGTTTATTGTTGTCTAGGGCCTCTACAATGATATGAGTGAAGGAGAGGAGGGCAGTGGTGGTGCTGTGGTGAGGACGAAATCCATGTTGGGTAGCGGTAAGTAAGTGGTGTGTGAGGAGGTGATTGAGAAGCTGTGAGTGAATACATTTTTCTAATATCTTGGAGAGGGGGGACAGAATGGCAATGGGTCAGATGTGTACACTGCTGTGACATATATCCCACTGATTTCCCTTGGCACATAGAAAGGTCTGCATTTTAGTGTCAGTATTTCCACATCTTTGGAGCAGTAGGATTAAACCAGCTTACAGTCTTTGCACCATCTGTTATTAACATGGATACATACACCACCACATGTAGCTTTACCACTCTGTGCTTTACATCTGTCTGCTCTAAAGAGAGTTAGCCCATCTGGGTTCACAACATTGTCACTTATGTTAATATGCAGCTAAGTTTCAGAGAAAATGAACAAACAAGTGTCCCTCACCTTATTTTTTGTGAGCTCCATTCTCAGATAGTCCATCTTATTATCCAGTGAGCAGACATTTGCAAGTAATACTGAAGGTAATGCAGGCCAGTGCTCTTACAGATTCCAGAAATGTGGGACCCCAAGGTAAAAATTTCTGTAGCACAAATATCTGCTACAGTCCCTCTGTAAGCTGACTGCAGAACACTTCTTGAAAAATATGTGGTAGCAGTACAATGGATTCCCTCCTGTATCACCCAAACCATAACCCTCTCCAGTTATTCAGGGATAGTTTTAGGGAGAAAATGCACCTTTCCCCATAGGATCAGATCCACTTTCTCTTAGGCTACAATACAGCACTGTCTCTTCATGCTCCAAAGGATATCTCCTTTGTAGAAGGTATTAATTTGATAAGGAAGTGTTTTAAGTATGTTTTTGGAACTCCCATAGGCACTCAAGCAGCATTTGTTCATGGCCCAATAAGCTGCTGTTGTATATTAACAGAGAAGGTCATATTAGCATTACTGATTATACATACAGCAAGTGGTGTAATTTTAGTCCCATTTGAGTTGAATGGCAGCTTGTAATTTACCAAAAAGCCATAAGAATAAGATATACTGATCTGCTAAAGATCACCTATATGTCTCTCTCACCTCTGAATACTTATTCTTACCTAACAATGTTTTTTTTGCTTACCTAACATGTTTTTTTTTTTTGCTGATATTGATATTCCCTCAGAGCCACATGCTCCAGGGATCTAAACCTTGTCATCGCAATGAACAAAACATGCTGGAAGGATAGATTCCTGACCCAGAGATTCTCCAGACTCTAGAATAGACTGCCTATACATTATCAAGCAGAGCACATCCTTGGCCCTCTTCAAAAGGAACCTTGACGATCGGATGGGAGATAGGAAATTCACCCCAGGGATCACGTCAGTCACCCTGCTAGACAGGGGTCCAGGGAAGTAAATATTGTGGGAAGAAATATCCAGGGAATTATTATGGCTAGGTTTGTAGGGCTGATAGCCTAGTACCAACCTATGAACCTATGACCTATATGTCTATGAAGAAATGTAAAATATGTTCTTATATGTCTATCTGTATGTCTTAAGAGTATGTCGATGTATTTGATGATATGTATATGTATACACATTCAACACATATGTAGCATTGTGTTAAAGTGGAGCTTTTCTCCCCGGGTCTCTGCTGAAAATGGTCCAGTCGGACTTTCCCGGTCATCAAATGTAAAATAAAATAAAATAAAATAATAAAAATAAATAGAAATGTTTGCCTACTAAGTACATGCTGTCGTATTATTCGAATGAAGGCCATTAGGAGCAAAGCAATTCGCTATTACTAAGTTTACCCCATAAACTGATGTGCATTCTCTATCCTGCCTTGCACAACTTTTTGTGATCAGTACAGAATTTATTTAAAGTTGGAGAAGAAATTATTTTGCTGAAAATTAATTTAGTACTACATTGTATGAGTAAATTTAATGCTGACATCTAGTAAATTGTATGTTGTCAGTGAAACAGCCTTAAATTATCCACACAAATTGGATTGACAATCTGAAAATAATATAGTTTCACTGATACGAAAGGTGTAGATAATGTAGCGTATTTTACAGTTTTGCTGAGTAAAATGAAATTGTAATATTTTAACTTAGCAACCATAAAGTTGACCAGTATTAGAATGAATTTATTTTGTACTTGAATATCTAATGAAGATAACTCACGTACAGAAAGCAAAACAGAGTATATGACACTGTTGTAATTCACATTATATTATAATGTAAAATTTTTAAGAAAATAAACATCAGTAACACTGCTCTGCAGAAGAACTTTAGAGCAGTCACAAGAAGGATTTGCTGTAAATAAGATATTTAAGGAAGTGCCTCATGAGTTGTTTATAGATTTAAGACTGTAACATCTGTACATCTGAAGCTGAACCATCCTAAAAATATCAGAGAAAAAGCTTTAGAAGGAAAATGTGACAGGCAAGAAACATTTCTACCACTGAACTTAGAAAAGTAACTTCACCGCTTACAATGCAAGTCTGTACTCAAGTGATACATTATTTGAGTGTCACTGATAATTGTTTGTATTTTCATTTAATCAGCTTGTAACTAATTAGTAAAAGATCCATCATCTATAGGTAGTATGGATCTCCCCTACTAAAGTGAAGGGCGTAATGACCCCAGGGGGCCTTTTTAACCCTGGCCATGCTTCCAAATGTATCTGACAAGTTTTGATACCCTGAGGTTATTTTAAGGGTTACATGTAGGCTGGGTTTGGGTGGTCTATATTTACAGGCTGCCTCTGTCTTTTAGAGACATAGGAGCCAGACCAGGGTTACATTTATGATTCCCCATCCACTGGCCCAAGTTATGTTTGAATGGGGTTATGGAAGATCTTAGCTTCACATGAATGGGAAAGCTGTTCCAGAGAAATGGTAGTCTCTAAGACACATACCTGTCCCTCCAACATGTCCTATTTACTTAGCAAACAAGGTTTAGGACCATAGATCAGGTAATTCTGGTGCTATTTGTTTTGCAAATGTGCAGGAGGTCCATCAGAGTGAGAACAAAGAATGCCTTGTAGGACAGGCATAGATCGCTGCTTCTCAACAGTCTGTAGGTGACAGAGTACAAGGCTAGGGCATTGAGGTGATCCACATAGCCCACATTGTTAATGCCTTGTATTATTTTTGTGAAGAACCTCTGTGGATCTTCCAGTTGTCATACATACCTTGTCAGGTTCACCCGAAGGGGGCTTTTTACTCAGATTGGTCTGATGAAGGCTGAGTACAGCAGAGCAAGGACATTCTTGGACCTAGATTTCATATCCTTGCTTATAAGTTGCCCAATGTTGAATGAAAGTCTGAATACCATAGGCACATAATGGTTGAAGGACAGGTTATTGTCTACATGCATTCCCAAGGCCCTGGCTAACTATTCTTTCATTAAAGGGTCTATATCACAACGTCGAACTAACATACGTTTCTACATTGTAATATCGAAATGAAAACTCCGAAACCCAATAATAAGAAAAACACAGAACAGCGATTTTTTTTTTCCCAGGGAAAAAAAATCGCTGTTCCGTGACAAAAAAAAAAAAAAAATTAAACCCTAAACTAAAGTGGGGGGCTTTGCCCCCCACACCCCCCAACCTAAATATACCAACTCCGAGATCGCACCACAGTGGAGGAAATAGCAAAGCCCCAAAAATGGCCCACCAATTTTTTTCCCTGGGAAAAAAATTGGTGTGCCATGGCTTTGCTATTTTTGGATTTCGGACTTTTGGGTTCGATATTACAACATTTGAACATATACAAGTTTGACGTTGTAATATAGACCCTTTGTTAAAGGATATATGATAAGTGTGGTAGTTTCCATGGGAAGCTGTTTTCCTAAAGGACACTTTTTTGCATTTCTTGACACTGAGTTTTGAGTTTTGAGTTTTAGACCACGGCACTCGCATCAGTTATTAGTCTGTGTCCGGCCTTTTTGGAGAGTATTTGTGTCTTTGGGGATTTTATGACTGCACCTAATTTGTAGTTTTCTGCAAACTTAGTCAGCCAGAGGCCCATTAATGTTGCCCCTGAATTCTGAGAAGTAGATGTCAAAAAAAGGTGAGAACCTAGCGCAGAGCCCGGAAAGACTTCCCCAGTGACTGGTCTTTTTGTGGATGTAGACTTCCCTATCCTAACTTCTTGGGTCCTATCTGTGAGCCAATTGGCTATCCAGTGGGTGACATATGGGTTTAGATCTAATTTCATGAGTTTGTCTATAATGCCTCAATGGGGTATTGTGTTGTGTGCCTTGTCAAGGTCCAGGTAGTCAGTTTGCACTATTTTGTCCTTATTCATTGCTTTGGTAACCTTCTCAAATAAGTCCACCAAGTTAAGTAGGTATGCCTTGCACTTGACAAAACCAAAGTGGCATGGATCCAGTGTTTGAAGGTTCCTATGTCATTGTTTATCATTTCTAGGATATTTTTTTTCTATGGCCTTGCATATGAGACTAGTCAGACTTAAGGGTCTATAGTTACTGAGATGGCTCACCCTTGTGCAAGGGGATGACAGTTGCAGTCATTTTCAGTTGTGCATTCAGTTGGCACAAACCCTGTCTGCAGGTTACTGTTAAATTGCCAGTAATTGTTGCTGAGTCTTCTCTTCCTAGGCTGGTCAGCTAAGAAAGTGTATCCTTTATCTCTGATTCTGAGGTAAGAAGAATTCTGTACTACAAACCATCATCTGTCAGGTCTGTGAAATCCTTCCAAAGACACTCTGCCACCACAGACATTGATTGTGAGAAGATCATGAGGACTTTCCTAAAGGTTACGCAAGAAATGTTTCTTGGTTCTTTCTCCTGCTGTAGAAGACTAGATGGGGTCCCTCAACATCTTCCTTCCTTTTCTGTCTTTTTATCTCATTTTGTCTCATCAGATCCCAATTCTATATAGATCTTTTAAGACAGGTCATAAAGCTTTAGGTTTCTATATCAATATCACAAATTGTCAACATCTGTTGTCTTGATTTTGGGACAGTTACATTTGAGGTTGACACCTTCAGTGCTGATAATGTCATAAGTGTCAATGTTTCTGATGGGTGTTTCTGGGTGGCCCTAGGTCTTGAGGTCAGCTATTTATTGGTCTCAGTTCCAACACTGATGGGGTCATTGTCAAGCTTGGGTGGGCTGACCTTTAAGTTTTTAGCTTTAGGACTTTCAAAGTCAGGTTTGGGCTCAATGGGTCCATCATCTTATTGTCCATTGTTGAAATTTCAGAAGTGAGCTCAATACTAACCTTTTGAAGTCAATGTTTGCCTCAACTGGCTTTGGGTAGACGGGGTCATTGCCCTTGGTCGTGTGGTGCATAGACCAATTTCAACATGAGAAAGTTCTGCACTGATATCAGCCATTAAATGTCTGTTTGCTGCATTAGTTATTCTTCATTCTTGACAGTAAGACAGAAGGCATTCCTGCAGGATCAGCCATGCATATCTGTATAAGTTCACTTTTCTTATCTATCTTCAGATTCTTACCCTCTGAGGCCAAGTAGTAAACACAGATATAAAAGGAAGCACCTGGATTCCCACTGGACTTCCTCATCTCTGCTATAGACAATGTAGATGGTAAAGATTCCCGGTTGTCTCCCCAGATGACCCATATTTGAGGAGGTACTGGAGGTGATAAGGCCTGCCTTGCTTTCTCCATGACTTCTTCCAAGAGGATCCAGAAAGCAGCATTTCAGTCCCCCTAGTCATCTATGTGGTTACTTTCTGGTGTGGTCAGAATGGTCCAGGTCATAATAAGGATCACATGACAAGGCCTTGAGATTGTGATGCCTGTTCTGAGGAGACCAGATTGGACTTGCAAGGTAACACCCCCCCCCCCAAGCCAAACTGCATTGTTGCTGCAGTAGCCTTTTAAAATGGCTTCTACTCCACACAGTCCTGGTGTCCATCACCCTAGTATGGCATCTGGGGCAGATGCATATTTTAGTGGGATTCAGTTGATGATTCAGTCGGCTGCAAGGTCTTACAGATGGAAGGCAGTTATATTCTGTTTTCTGAATTTCACCTTGCTTGTTCCACACAATTCAGCACATGGCTTGGTTAGGACAACAGCCACGTTGGTATCACACTTGGCTGTGTCATGCATACGTTGCTGGGGATTTCAAGGCGTCGTCCTTCCTTAACATGCCTTTTCATGCTTCAACCCTTTTCAGACCAACAGTTAGGAGAAAACAGCGACTCTGGAAAAGAATGGAAACACCCTCATAGCTGCTGTCAGTAAATTTCACACTCCTTAATACCACTTTTCAAGAATTCAGAATCCTCCACATCAGTTACAGACAGACCATAAGGAATTCAGAATCCTCCACATCAGTTACAGACAGACCATAAGGAATTCAGAATCCTCCACATCAGTTACAGACAGACCATAAGGAATTCAGAATCCTCCACATCAGTTACAGACAGACCATAAGGAATTCAGAATCCTCCACATCAGTTACAGACAGACCATAAGGAATTCAGAATCCTCCACATCAGTTACAGACAGACCATAAGGAATTCAGAATCCTCCACATCAGTTACAGACAGACCATAAGGAATTCAGAATCCTCCACATCAGTTACAGACAGACCATAAGGAATTCAGAATCCTCCACATCAGTTACAGACAGACCATAAGGAATTCAGAATCCTCCACATCAGTTACAGACAGACCATAAGGAATTCAGAATCCTCCACATCAGATACAGACAGACCATAAGGAATACAAATCCTCCACATCAGTTACAGACAGACCAATAGTATCAAGATATTCAACAGCTACAGAAACTGTCAGCATGGATGGTGGCCCAAAATTGAAAACAATCAGCAATAGAAGGGCATCTGCAGTCTTATTTCAGGGGACAGCAGTCTAATCTGTCAGGTCTTGTCTGACTGTCTCAGTTTAGAGACAGTCAAGGACCATCTCTCCCAGCACTGGAAATGTGATTGGCCACCATGCAAGACAGGTGGTTGGAGACAGCAATATTCAGTGTCTCCATGATTCCTGAACCTCTCCTGTACCCCACTATCTTACTTTCCAGATTTTACACACCATTAGGATTTCAACAAGAAAGGAGGTCTTAAACCTCTTCAGTAAGATATTCATCCAAGAGGACCTAAATTGGTCAGAAGGAATCAGATCCTTTGCAGTTTCAAAGAAAAAATAAGGAATTCAGCCTAGTTTTGAATTTGAGCAGCATAAAACAGTTTATACCCTAAGCAGTCTTTCCAGATGGTCAAGGTGCAGTCATACCTTCTTTCTTTGTCAGAAGACTGGATGTGCTCGCCAGCACACTTGGATATGCAAAAAGACTACCAGGGAATGTTGGGTAGGAACAAGTCATTAACTGTTCTGGATTCTTCCATTTTATCTCACTTCAGCATCCAGGATTTTCTGCAAATGTATGTTTGTAGTTGAACTGGAAGTTGCAAGAGGTAAAGGTGTTTCTTTACCTGGAACACTTACTCCCAGCTATGCCAGAACTAGACAGACTACTTGAAGCTTGGAAGTTTCAGGTAAATATTTTCCAGTGCATGCAGATAACAGAAAACACTCTAAAGTCCCAGCGCCTTCAAGGAAATTGACATTAAATAAGATGTACTAAGACATGCCTATTGTCGTCAGTTAGGATTCCTTCTTTGCAAACTCTGTTAGAAATTCTTCAGGCTTACACACCTGATGGTTGCTATGACTTTATTTATTTACTTAATTAATTAATTAGTTATTGCTTTTGTTTACCAGGAAAGTCCATCCGGCTTCAAGTCCTGTTTTCAGTGGAGGCTCACAGAAAAGGGCTCCATTACAAAAATGTATCCGGGATCCTAGATTCACTCCCATGGGTACAGCACATCAGGCAATGAGTGCCCTTCAGCACTCGATCTTTCTGTAGCAGATACGGGTTTTACAGGATCGGGTTGTTAGCCCAAGACCCACCCCTACTCAGATGGTGCATCACACACTCACACCTAGGGCCAGTTTAGAGTGTCTAATCCACCTACTACATGTCTTTGGAATGTGGGAGGAAACCCACATGAATGCAGGGAGAGCATGCAGACTCCACAAGGAAAGCACCCCAGCGAAGAATTGAACCAGAGAACCTCTTGCTGTGAGGTGACAACTATAACCACGGCACCACTGTACCATCCTACAAAAATTCATGCATACATTAAAATGATATGAATAAAAGATAATTAGTTTCAGCAATTATAATCAACAACTCAAGCTTGCAGAAGCATATTAACTGCATTAGAAAACCTGCAAACAGAAAATACCAATGAAAATATGAAAATCTCTGTTATTTCTACAGGAGAATGTACTATAAGCATTCGCAATCTACAAACACCGTATTGTAGTAGCTGTAGGGAACAGAATATAGTTGGAGTAGGAGGAGGACATGAAAGGGATCGAAGGAAATTAGAGGGAAAATAGAGACAAACAGAGAAATATTATCTACTTACCAAATTATTTATTTTACAGGAAAAGATCTACATTACTAATTTTCAGAGACCAGATTATAAAATAATGAAAAGTCCTTCATTCAAGGTTCCATTTAAGGATCCTCCAGTGGACTCTCTAAATGCAATGGTCTCAGTTGACAGATCCTGTGTCTCATCACATGAGGATGTTCAAGGCCTGCAAGGATCCTGTACAGTGGAGGTTTCATATGTTAAATCGTACTCTGAACAGGTCATTCAAATTCCCACTCCTGTAGTTGCTGTCACCTCTGACTTCTGTCCCCTGTCCCCTAGGGTGGAGGGGGATTTTCAAGGCCAAACAGTACAAAGCATATGCTCTTAGATGGAGACTAGTCTGTGCCACAGTAATCTGGAGATGAGATGCTCCTTCATTTTGCATGAGTTCTAGGGCTCCTGACCACAGAGTGCATTTGCAATCCACAGCAATGTTACAGTGGTTTTGTACCTAAGCAGGGAAGAATTTGACTTGTACCCCTTTAGTGAAGTAGTGAGGCTATAGTAGTGGGCTATATCTAGGAATCACTTTTTGCTGGGCAACCAGTCATATTTTTGGCTATTTTGGATAGGCTTTGTTACTGGCTGTTATACCTCATGAATGGTTCCCCAGCTTTTTCAGTAGCACAAAAGCTATTCAGTAACTGGGAGATGCCTTGCTGTGACCTATTTACGTTTCCAACAAATGCCAAATATATTAACTTTTTTCCTTGATCCCTCCAGTTAGGAAATGACCCCAGAAGCCTCACTTATACTTTTCCTCATATCCCTTTATTCCAAAGTTCATACAAAAAGCTAGGCAGTCATTCACGAACTCCAACTAGTAGAGTTTGCAGTCTTTTGGCCTCATCTCCTGGAGAATACTCTGTATTTAATGCCCTCCAGACCTCTGCTGACTCATTCATCCAGTAACCCTATAGTTCCAGTAGCTGGCAAAGACCCTTCATATATCCAGGTGTGGTATATAGCCCTACTTCTGTCATATATCCAGGTGTGGTATATAGCCCTACTTCTGTCATATATCCAGGTGTGGTATATAGCCCTAATTCTGTCATACATCCAGGTGTGTTATATAGCCCTACTTCTGTCATACATCCAGGTGTGGTATATAGCCCTACTTCTGTCATACATCCAGGTGTGTTATATAGCCCTACTTCTGTCATATATCCAGGTGTGGTATATAGCCCTACTTCTGTCATATATCCAGGTGTGGTATATAGCCCTACTTCTGTCATATATCCAGGTGTGGTATATAGCCATACTTCTGTCATACATCCAGGTGTGGTATATAGCCCTACTTCTGTCATACATCCAGGTGTGGTATATAGCCCTACTTCTGTCATTATCCAGGTGTGGTATATAGCCCTACTTCTGTCATACATCCAGGTGTGGTATATAGCCCTACTTATGTCATACATCCAGGTGTGGCATATAACCCTACTTCTGTCATATATCCAGGTGTGATATATAGCCCTACTTCTGTCATACATCCAGGTGTGGTATATAGCCCTACTTCTGTCATATATCCTGGTGTGGTATATAGCCCTACTTCTGTCATTATCCAGGTGTGGTATATAGCCCTACTTCTGTCATATATCCTGGTGTGTTATATAGCCCTACTTCTGTCATACATCCAGGTGTGGTATATAGCCCTACTTCTGTCATACATCCAGGTGTGGTATATAGCCCTACTTCTGTCATACATCCAGGTGTGGTATATAGCCCTACTTCTGTCATATCCAGGTGTGGTATATAGCCCTACTTCTGTCATACATCCAGGTGTGGTATATAGCCCTACTTCTGTCATATATCCAGGTGTGGTATATAGCCCTACTTCTGTCATACATCCAGGTGTGGCATATAGCCCTACTTCTGTCATATATCCAGGTGTGATATATAGCCCTACTTCTGTCATATATCCAGGTGTGGTATATAGCCCTACTTCTGTCATATATCCAGGTGTGATATATAGCCCTACTTCTGTCATACATCCAGGTGTGGTATATAGCCCTACTTCTGTCATTATCCAGGTGTGGTATATAGCCATACTTCTGTCATATATCCAGGTGTGTTATATAGCCCTACTTCTGTCATATATCCAGGTGTGGTATATAGCCCTACTTCTGTCATACATCCAGGTGTGGTATATAGCCCTACTTCTGTCATATATCCAGGTGTGGTATATAGCCCTACTTCTGTCATATATCCAGGTGTGGTATATAGCCCTAATTCTGTCATACATCCAGGTGTGGTATATAGCCCTACTTCTGTCATATATCCAGGTGTGGTATATAGCCCTACTTCTGTCATATATCCAGGTGTGTTATATAGCCCTACTTCTGTCATACATGCAGGTGTGGTATATAGCCCTACTTCTGTCATATATCCAGGTGTGGTATATAGCCCTACTTCTGTCATATACCCAGGTGTGGTATATAGCCCTATTTCTGTCATATATCCAGGTGTGGTATATAGCCCTACTTCTGTCATATATCCAGGTGTGATATATAGCCCTACTTCTGTCATACATCCAGGTGTGGTATATAGCCCTACTTCTGTCATTATCCAGGTGTGGTATATAGCCATACTTCTGTCATATATCCAGGTGTGTTATATAGCCCTACTTCTGTCATATATCCAGGTGTGGTATATAGCCCTACTTCTGTCATACATCCAGGTGTGGTATATAGCCCTACTTCTGTCATATATCCAGGTGTGGTATATAGCCCTACTTCTGTCATATATCAAGGTGTGGTATATAGCCCTACTTCTGTCATATATCCAGGTGTGGTATATAGCCCTAATTCTGTCATACATCCAGGTGTGGTATATAGCCCTACTTCTGTCATATATCCAGGTGTGGTATATAGCCCTACTTCTGTCATATATCCAGGTGTGTTATATAGCCCTACTTCTGTCATACATGCAGGTGTGGTATATAGCCCTACTTCTGTCATATATCCAGGTGTGGTATATAGCCCTACTTCTGTCATATACCCAGGTGTGGTATATAGCCCTACTTCTGTCATATATCCAGGTGTGGTATATAGCCCTACTTCTGTCATACATCCAGGTGTGTTATATAGCCCTACTTCTGTCATACATGCAGGTGTGGTATATACCCCTACTTCTGTCATATATCCAGGTGTGTTATATAGCCCTACTTCTGTCATACATCCAGGTGTGGTATATAGCCCTACTTCTGTCATATATCCAGGTGTGGTATATAGCCCTACTTCTGTCATACATCCAGGTATGGTATATAGCCCTACTTCTGTCATATATCCAGGTGTGGTATATAGCCCTACTTCTGTCATACATCCAGGTGTGATATATAGCCCTACTTCTGTCATACATCCAGGTGTGGTATATAGCCCTACTTCTGTCATTATCCAGGTGTGGTATGTAGCCCTACTTCTGTCATATATCCAGGTGTGTTATATAGCCCTACTTCTGTCATACATCCAGGTGTGATATATAGCCCTACTTCTGTCATACATCCAGGTGTGGTATATAGCCCTACTTCTGTCATTATCCAGGTGTGGTATGTAGCCCTACTTCTGTCATATATCCAGGTGTGTTATATAGCCCTACTTCTGTCATATATCCAGGTGTGGTATATAGCCCTACTTCTGTCATATATCCAGGTGTGTTATATAGCCCTACTTCTGTCATACATCCAGGTGTGGTATATAGCCCTACTTCTGTCATATATCCAGGTGTGGTATATAGCCCTACTTCTGTCATATATCCAGGTGTGGTATATAGCCCTAATTCTGTCATACATCCAGGTGTGGTATATAGCCCTACTTCTGTCATATATCCAGGTGTGGTATATAGCCCTACTTCTGTCATATATCCAGGTGTGTTATATAGCCCTACTTCTGTCATACATGCAGGTGTGGTATATAGCCCTACTTCTGCCATATATCCAGGTGTGGTATATAGCCCTACTTCTGTCATATACCCAGGTGTGGTATATAGCCCTACTTCTGTCATACATCCAGGTGTGTTATATAGCCCTACTTCTGTCATACATGGAGGTGTGGTATATAGCCCTACTTCTGTCATATATCTAGGTGTGTTATATAGCCCTACTTCTGTCATACATCCAGGTGTGGTATATAGCCCTACTTCTGTCATATATCCAGGTGTGGTATATAGCCCTACTTCTGTCATACATACAGGTGTGGTATATAGCCCTACTTCTGTCATACATCCAGGTGTGGTATATAGCCCTACTTCTGTCATATCCAGGTGTGGTATATAGCCCTACTTCTGTCATTCATCCAGGTGTGGTATATAGCCCTACTTCTGTCATATATCCAGGTGTGGTATATAGCCCTACTTCTGTCATACATCCAGGTGTGGCATATAGCCCTACTTCTGTCATATATCCAGGTGTGGTATATAGCCCTAATTCTGTCATACATCCAGGTGTGGTATATAGCCCTACTTCTGTCATATATCCAGGTGTGGTATATAGCCCTACTTCTGTCATATATCCAGGTGTGTTATATAGCCCTACTTCTGTCATACATGCAGGTGTGGTATATAGCCCTACTTCTGTCATATATCCAGGTGTGGTATATAGCCCTACTTCTGTCATATACCCAGGTGTGGTATATAGCCCTACTTCTGTCATATATCCAGGTGTGGTATATAGCCCTACTTCTGTCATACATCCAGGTGTGTTATATAGCCCTACTTCTGTCATACATGCAGGTGTGGTATATAGCCCTACTTCTGTCATATATCCAGGTGTGTTATATAGCCCTACTTCTGTCATACATCCAGGTGTGGTATATAGCCCTACTTCTGTCATACATCCAGGTGTGTTATATAGCCCTACTTCTGTCATTATCCAGGTGTGGTATATAGCCCTACTTCTGTCATACATCCAGGTGTGTTATAAAGCCCTACTTCTGTCATACATGCAGGTGTGGTATATAGCCCTACTTCTGTCATACATCCAGGTGTGTTATATAGCCCTACTTCTGTCATACATGCAGGTGTGGTATATAGCCCTACTTCTGTCATATATCCAGGTGTGTTATATAGCCCTACTTCTGTCATACATCCAGGTGTGGTATATAGCCCTACTTCTGTCATACATCCAGGTGTGGTATATAGCCCTACTTCTGTCATACATCCAGGTGTGGTATATAGCCCTACTTCTGTCATACATCCAGGTGTGGTATATAGCCCTACTTCTGTCATATATCCAGGTGTGTTATATAGCCCTACTTCTGTCATATATCCAGGTGTGGTATATAGCCCTACTTCTGTCATATATCCAGGTGTGGTATATAGCCCTACTTCTGTCATACATGCAGGTGTGGTATATAGCCCTACTTCTGTCATATATCCAGGTGTGGTATATAGCCCTACTTCTGTCATATCTCCAGGTGTGGTATATAGCCCTACTTCTGTCATATATCCAGGTGTGTTATATAGCCCTACTTCTGTCATACATCCAGGTGTGGTATATAGCCGTACTTCTGTCATATATCCAGGTGTGGTATATAGCCCTACTTCTGTCATATATCCAGGTGTGTTATATAGCCCTACTTCTGTCATATATCCAGGTTTGGTATATAGCCCTACTTCTGTCATACATCCAGGTGTGGTATATAGCCCTACTTCTGTCATATATCCAGGTGTGTTATATAGCCCTACTTCTGTCATATATCCAGGTGTGGTATATAGCCCTACTTCTGTCATATATCCAGGTGTGGTATATAGCCCTACTTCTGTCATATATCCAGGTGTGGTATTTAGCCCTACTTCTGTCATTATCCAGGTGTGGCATATAGCCCTACTTCTGTCATACATCCAGGTGTGGTATATAGCCCTAATTCTGTCATACATCCAGGTGTGGTATATAGCCCTACCTCTGTCATATATCCAGGTGTGGTATATAGCCCTACTTCTGTCATACATCCAGGTGTGGTATATAGCTCTAATTCTGTCATACATCCAGGTGTGGTATATAGCCCTACTTCTGTCATATATCCAGGTGTGGTATATAGCCCTACTTCTGTCATATATCCAGGTGTGGTATATAGCCCTACTTCTGTCATATATCCAGGTGTGGTATATAGCCCTACTTCTGTCATATATCCAGGTGTGGTATATAGCCCTACTTCTGTCATACATCCAGGTGTGGTATATAGCCCTACTTCTGTCATATATCCAGGTGTGGTATATAGCCCTACTTCTGTCATATATCCAGGTGTGGTATATAGCCCTACTTCTGTCATATATCCAGGTGTGGTATATAGCCCTACTTCTGTCATATATCCAGGTGTGGTATATAGCCCTACTTCTGTCATATATCCAGGTGTGGTATATAGCTCTACTTCTGTCATACATCCAGGTGTGGTATATAGTCCTTCTGTCATATATCCAGGTTGTGTTATATAGCCCTACTTCTGTCATATATCCAGATGTGGTATATAGCCCTACTTCTGTCATACATCCAGGTGTGGTATATAGCCCTACTTCTGTCATATATCCAGGTGTGATATATAGCCCTACTTCTGTCATACATCCAGGTGTGGTATATAGCCCTACTTCTGTCATACATGCTGGTGTGGTATATAGCCCTACTTCTGTCATACATGCAGGTGTGATATATATAGCCTTACTTCTGTCATACATCCAGGTGTGGTATATAGCCCTACTTCTGCTCAGAAGTATAATACTGAAAATGTATAAAAGTAAAGGGACCTAATTTTCTGTATAGGTTGCTTCCAAAGGATTAGATAGCCTGTAAAAACAAACTTAATACCTCCATCTTGTAGAGATGAACTCAAAAATATCAACAAAAAACTCACAAACAAAATCAAATCCTCCAAAAATAAGTATGAATTGGAAATACCTCTCCTAAGAACAACCTTTAAGCCTTCTTCAGCCACGTCACAAAGCTTAGAGATAATGCCAAGAAATGCTCAAAGCTTAATGCATAACAATAACACTTAGTCATACCCTTAGGATATAGCCAAGATATTAGCAGACAAATTCAGCTCTAACTTTACTCCCCTATTTCCCCTTAACCTTCTCCGGGTCCTTAGTACACCCACACCATACCCTCTGATCACCTTCAAGCAGGTGCTAAATGTTCTCTCTCCAAAGCCAAAAACACTTGCTCCATGGGTCCTGATAATGTGGCAAGCTGCCTTCTTGTCAGACACATACTCTGAATAGTAGATTCACTAGTAAGCTCAGTCGACTGCAGCATCTTCTCTGGATTCATGCCAGAGGAACGGAAAACTGTGAAAGTCACTCCATTCCATTCTACAAGGTGGGGCTCTACTACTGATCCAGGAAACTGGCACTATAAGCCTCACCAGCCTTATCTGGAAAGCAGTAGACTGCATCATTATGGAACTTATTAACAAGGACATTGGCAGTCAAAAGGCACTGTACCCAAGCCAGTTTGGGTTTGCTAAAGGCAGATTTTGCATCCTGAATCTGGCTAGTTTCTTTGATGAGTTAAACTCAACAAATCAGTTCACACTGCATACCTGGACCTGGTCAAGACTGTTGATACCATTCCACGTTCTGGCATTATTAAAAGTAAATGTAAACCTCTACATTACCCCCTGGAGAGAAAACTGGCTAACAGACAGAACCCATGGGAGGCATGCTGTCTTCGAAAAGAGTAATTATCAGAAATGTGCCCCAGGGATTAGTCCTAGGACTACTTATTTTTGGTATTTATTTCTAACTTGTCAAAAATGATATTAGGGACCTGTGGCTGACCAAGTTTGCAGATGAGTGCAAATTAGGAACTGCCATTACCTCCCTGTCTGACTTCCAGATTCTTCAGAGGGACTGACATGCACCAATAAGTACTGCCTGAACTACAGCTTAAAACTTAATGCCAAGAAATGCAGCAATGTGTCCTTAGGCAAAAGAGGGCACCCATGCACTCATCCCATATGTGACACCCCCTTTGAAAGTTGCCTTTTCCATGTGGGACCTGAGCACTTTCGCTGTCAACAAACTATCCTTTAGGTACCATGCATCCCCCCTTGTTAGGACATCCTTTTACCTTGTTAGACCAATAACACCAGGGGTATTTACTCCAGATCTAAGGGAGTTATTATGCTTCTCTACTCCTCCCTCATCAGGCTCATAATACAGGATAATGCCCCTTTGGTATGTACCTGTCTAAATATATGACCCAGAATGAGAGGCCACAGTGTTTTCTCACTATGATAATCGACAGCATGACTTCCTTGAGATTTCCAGATTGTCTTAAAGTGCTTTCTCTCTTTTATGTTTCTTACAGACTCTTGAGAGATGACCTCTGAGTAGCCTACAAAGCCTGAAAAAGATCCAGTCCTATGTGATCTGCATATTCACAAAACTAATAACATCCTCAACCCCCGCTCAACAGATCTTAACTTTGACCAAAACAGAAAGAAGACCTGCTGGTGAGGTGTGTGTGTGTGTGTGTGTGTGTGTGTGTGTGTGTGTGTGTGTGTGTGTGTGTGTGTGTGTGTGTGTGTGTGTGTGTGTAGTGTTTCCATCTTTAAGCATAACCTGAATGGATGCATAGGCATTCATAAATACAGAGGACAGAGTAAAGCACAAACAGGTAAAAATAGAAAATCAACTGGATGAACACACAGGACACATGATAAATGTAAAGCTCCTTAAAGCCTCGATTTATTACATACAACATGGAATAAAATAAGCGCTTTTGACTCTATAAAAGCCAGGACTTCATCAGATACTTATGTAACAAACCAACAAAGTTTAAATACAAAAAAATTACATGACCTCAATCAGCATTCCTCAGTTAACATTCTCTAATCATCTTAAAATAAATAAACCCTAAAACCATCAAATGCATAAATACACAACCATTATTTGCAAGTATAAAATGTTAAAAGACATTAAATACAATTAAATGCCTTTATCTAGTTTGTGCCTTAAGTTTTAAAATGCATCCAATTGATGCTAATGTGTTAAGCCCTGGCCATCCCACTGCCTTAAAAAATAAAATCCAGAATAATAATTTTTTTTTCTAAAATTAATGACTAGGCCCCACTTCTAGAGTTTGGTGTAATTTTTTTCAATTACTACAAACTTTAAATTATGACCTGCGTATTCCGATATGTGCTTAAATAAGGCGTTGGTCACCTTCTGCTTATTAATTTCATAAGTGTGCTCATAAATCCTGTTTTTCAAGTTCCATTTGTTTTTCCTGATTTAAAAGGCCGAACAACATTGACAAAGCCCCATACACAATGCACGTGGTGTTAGTTAAATTTACCCTTACATCTAAGTTGGTACTCGTTAATATCAAAAAGTTCTAATGTAAGGATATATCTACAAAGGGTAGAGCTGCCACATTTACTCATATAACAAGATGCAATTTTATTATTATTAATAACTGGGGATTCATCCATGTCCATAAAACTCCGACCCTTTCTAAACACTAAAAGCAGTTTTTCACCCACTTTATTTTTCACTGTCTGATCCACATTCATAATGGTCCAATTTATAAAAATTACTTCTCTAACCAGGTCACTGTTAATAGTAAAGGTCATTTTAAAGATAATTTAAAGTTATTTTCCACTTTATTTAACATTATCAACAGGCCACCCTTGTTCATCAATCATAGCTTCCGTATCCAAAACAAGAATGGGTGTAAAATAACATTAATTTCTCTTGAGGATGACCTGATCCTTGATTTCATTAACAAACCCTGCAGGATAACCCCTCCTTGTGAACATATTCTTCAATAGTTCACAGTCCACCAAAAAATCTTCCTGAAGGGAGTCCATCCACACCACCCTGACAAGTTGTCCCTTAACTACCACTTTTTTCCTGGGACCTAGGATGGGGACTAGTAAAATATGAAAATGTATTGGAGTATGTGGGTTTCCTGTAAATCCTTGACGTATACTTCACGTGGGTTTCCTGTAAATCGTTGATGTATACTTCGCGTAGGTTTCCTGTAAATCCTTGACGTATACTTCACTTGGGTTTCCTATAAATTCTTGACGTATACTTCACGTGGGTTTCCTGTAAATTCTTGACGTATACTTCACATGGGTTTCCTGTAAATCCTTGACACATACTTCACGTGGGTTTCCTGTAAATCCTTGACATATACTTCACATGGGTTTCCTGTAAATCCTTGATATATACTTCATGTGGGTTTCCTGTAAATCCTTGACGTATACTTTGCGTGGGTTCCTGTAAATCCTTGATGTATACTTCACGTGGGTTTCCTGTAAATCCTTGACATATACTTCACGTGGGTTTCCTGTAAATCCTTGACGTATACTTCACGTGGGTTTACTGTAAATCCTTGACGTGTACTTTGCGTGAGTTTCCTGTAAATCCTTGATGTATACTTCACGTGGGTTTCCTGTAAATCCTTGACGTATACTTCGCATGGGTTTCCTGTAAATCCTTGACGTATACTTCACGTGGGTTTCCTGTAAATCCCTGCTGGGCATCCACAATGGGCCACATGGGAAGGTTCCTTACATCTTTATGAAGTTTAGGCAAACCAGAAAAAATTGTCAGAATAGTAGGCTTAGGAACATTTAAAAATCTAAATTCATGTAGGTAAATATGCTGTCTTAACAGCGTATCACTCAGTTGTGTTCAAATTCTCCTGTAAATTCATTCCTTGACACTTTATTATACGTGTCACTAAACAGAATGTTGTAACTCCTGTCAATATAATCATTAGTATCCATGGCAACCAAACTATGTCCCTTGTCAGGTTTCATCAGTCTAATATTCATTGCCCTAACTTCATCGCGTAAACACTTTTCTTCAGAACTGATGTTAAATTCCCAACAACCATTTTTATTATTATTGTTTAACACGCAACATAAATCAAGATTGCAAACCCTCTCATATAACAGTAAATTTGGATGCAATGGAGGGTTACATGTACTTGCAACCAGAAAAGTAGAAAACTGTTCAAACAGTTCATTAAACAAAATGTTCAAATTCAGTTTCCTGACAAACAGTTTGTCAATAAGAACTTCAGCTATATACCAACGGTAAGAAAGTTAAACCCTTGGAAAACCACTCTGCAACTCAGCTATCCAGTTGTAGAGAGCTGAAGTTTTATATTTTAAAATCGCTGATCAAGTTGGTGATGATATTACACGCAGCATTCCATTCCATGTGAAAATTCAGTGTTTGCTCGCATCTATATTACATAATTAAACTTTTAAAAGTTCGAACATCATATGGTCGACACCATATGATTGAAAGTTTAAAAGTTCGAAAATGTAATAAAAAAAATAAACCAAAGAAAAAATCTACCTGAACGGTTTAAGCGGGGGGGGGGGGCAAACCCCCTGCACCCCCCACACCCCCCACTCTTTAAATATACCACCTCTGAGATCGCACTACAGTGCAGAAAAGGGAAATCTTCCCATTCAGCACTGTACGGAGATCTCCATTGAAACATTTGAACTTTTAGAAGTGTCGACCATATGACATTCGAACTTTTAAGAGGTCGACAATGTGACATAGACCCATTTGTTCTACTTCTGGTACAAGTTCATTTAGTCAGAGTTCTGGTTCTGCCAACTCATTTGATGATGCTGAGGGAGTGGATGGTGGGGGTGGCTTGACCAATGATTCACCTGGTTCAAGTGCCTCTCTCTTATCCTTTTGGAATGTCGAAGTGGCGATAACTCTAAAGGGGAGTTACTACTATTCACTTGATTGGTCCCTTTCTCAGAATCATTAATATTCACACTGTTGGCACTGTAATTGGCTATGGGGTTGTGAGTCTGATATTTATGGCCCCATTCCTGGGACACTGGCAGACTGGTCTTCACTGAATTCTTTAGCAGAATACTATAAGCTGGATGTGATTTCTAAGTGTGCTTCATCCTTTAGAGCCACCACAGTAATCAAAGATATCCCATGATGGTCACCCAGGAGGATAAGTTTGGGACTCTGATCATAAGAAGTTACTAGGCTATTGGTTCTGAGGTCTTTATAAGCCTAGCCAAGAGTTTAAACCATGTTTAGACAAGTTAGCACACAAAGCCCCTGTCCAGCAGGGACACAGGTGGAATCCCAGGGATATATTTTCTGTTTCCTATCCAGTTGTCCAGGTTGCACTTAAAAAGGGGTAAAGAGGTACTCTGCTTGATGATGTGGAGAGGGAGTCTATTCCACATATGGGGAAGTCTCTGGGACACAAATCTGTCCCAAGTCCTATTGATATCACAGACCAGGTTGAGGTCACATGTACAGGTTATTCGAGTGGAGCTTGACTTGTGGATATGCAGAAGTCCCATCCGCAAGTTAAGCTCCACTCCACTGATAACACTAGACCTCCTCATATCCCATCCGGAAGTCAAACTCCACTCCACTGATAACAATAGACCTCCTCATACCACCTATGAAAGTTATAAATATTTATGATGATGCAAAATCTAGATGAGAAGATCCATCCTCTTCAACTTACCCACATTCCTTTCTCTGCCATATTGTAATGGTAGCCTGGAAGATAATTTGTTGTATTTGTGTTCATGACACTCCACGTCATTCTGCACACCAAAAATATGGAGGGGAGAAAATGTAGCAGGAAATTATTGTTTAAAGGGAGGGACTATTAGCCTACATTTTTAGAATACTGAAGCTATTTCCTACAGTTACAGAGCAAAGATTTGTTTTTGTCTTGCTCTTCATATTTTGAGAAGAGAAGACATTGTGTTTAGGAACTTCACTGGATTTACATAACCTAGCTGTGTTTCTGGGGTCTACTTCACAATGTCGAAAGCCGATAATATCAAAGCTGATATTGTCGGCACCACAACATCAAAAGCGCAAAATGTTGTGCAGGTAAATGGAAATCTCCGTAGGGGGAGATTTCCATTTACCTCAATATTTAAGTAGGGGGGGGGGTGTGGGGGCAAGCCCCCCTGCCTAAGCTAGTTATTTTTTATTTTTGTTTGTTTGTTTTACTACATCGATCACTAGAGGTCGACCTTTAGTGATTCGATGTAGTAAGATTTCGATAACGTGATATAGACGCGTGTTTCTGTACATAACTTTCATTTATAATTACTTGGATGGAAGTGTAGTGGACGCTCTACAACATTGTTTTATCTAGTTAAAATGAAGGGGTCTGTAAAAGAGCCAGGAGGAACATTTACCAGCATTGTATCCACTCCTGTATGGCGTCTTTCAATGAAGATGAGACTGGAAAGGCTTTAATTTTCACCAATTAATATTCCTTTGTCTTTCTGGAGACACACAGTATAAAAGGATTCTAATTCGGTTAATGCTGAATGTGGTACTTCCAGTGGATAAGTGTGCCTGTGGCTGTGATGGAACACTGTCAGTCATCTATGATAAATAAGCTGTGCTCTTGAACAGAGAAACTTAGACAGGAAGTGTGAAGCTATACATGCTTTGAAACAATGGTTCATGCAAGGCACATATTAGTACATGCTGACCTGGATCAGAACCAATGCTACATCACCTACTACCCCATGCAATTCCTTAAAAAATGTCTTTCTGTATACTGATGACCAAAAAAATAAAAAAGCTCTCCACCCCGAAACTGTAGTAAACTGTTTCCTACAAGCAGTTTGCTACAGTGAAGTAATCACATACCATAAATGCAGCATTGGTTGTGCATCACATACCATACACCTAGCATTAGTGGCACATTGCATACCATACAAGTAGCATTGGTGGCACATCACATATCATACACGTAGCATTGGTGGCACATTGCATACCATACACCTACCATTAGTGGTACATCACATACCGTACATTTAGCATTGGTGGCACATCGCATACCATAAAACATAGCATTGGTGGCACAGCACATACCATACACCTAGCATTAGTGGCACATCACATACCATACACGTAGCATTGATGGCACATTGCATACCATAAACGTAGCATTGGTGGCACATCACGTACCATACACCTACCATTAGTGGCACATCACATACCATACACATAGCATTGGTGGCACATTACATACCATAAACGTAGCATTGGTAGCATTCATTTATAAATCCAGGATCCCCTTGTTGCAGCAATACCCGTACTGCACTTCTGCAACATTAACACCTGCAGATTGCACCTCCCTGAGAGCTTGCCCCTGGAGGAGATACCCATTTGCCCCTCTTAATTACAATACTGCATGGAAATGAATATCATCAGTACTGTTGCCATTCTGTATTAAGGAGCATCAGGTTTACAACTGCTCACCCAGCTTAAAACTAGATAACTTGATTGTTTGAAGCCACGACGCTGTTAACATTTATCATTTGCGTAGAAATTCCATCATTTAAAATATCCCTGTGTTTACATTATGATATATAGGTAGGTGATGTTTTTTAGCTGATGCAATCTTAGTGTAAGGAGTATATCATAATTCTAACTATAAATTAAGCTTATTTTAATTAAATAACTTGTCATTTTGCTATTAAGAGGGTGCAAGTCATGTTTACAAGTAAGTGTTCACAGAGAATAGGATCAGCTAAAGCTCTGAACATTAAGAAATGATTCCTTAGTACCTTGCATGAGTCAGAAAGATAGTTCAAGTCTCCTGTAAGGCAACTCCTCCATCTCCAAGAGACAGCCTTATGGTGAAGTACTTCAGGATTCCCAAAAACTGTATCAGTTATAGATAAGCAGAAAGTCACATTTTACTCCAGTATGATCTAATAAGAGAACAATGATTTAACAAAGACCTTTCAGATACACCTCCTCAGGGTAAGTTGAGTCATGATACATGCCTTCTTTGCTTTTGAGATAATTAACATCAAAATTAAGTTCACTGTCTGTCTCTGTAACAGTCCCTGGTTTATGAGTGGACCAAACAACAGAAACTGATTATTTGAAAAGTAGGAGGGAAGTGTCTTCTTTTACTGAATCCCACCATAGTGGATTTCATTCGAATAAAATCAAGGTGATCTCTGTCTCTGTTACACCAAATGTCTAACCTTCTAATGCAGTCCTGCATAAATTAGGTGCCTTTAAATGGAGCTGCTCACTACACAGTGGCAGTTAGCTGTACCCTGTATAGTACCAAACCTGTAAAGTTAGTACGTATTTCTTTAAACCATTCCACAGAAAGGCTTTGTTTGGAGCTAAGCTTAGGGCAGCGAGTTAGTGCATCCAACAGCACTAACATCAGATCATAGCACTTTCTAACATCTGCCTTAATCTTAGATACCACTCCAGTGACCCCTGTAAAACCAACCCTAATACAGGCTCTGATAACATAAATTTACAATTTCCTAATGTGTTGGTGGCCAGCTTGGTAGATATGGGCATTCTGAAACAGTAGTGCAATTGTCTCATGTACTCAAACAACTTTTTAATTGTTATACAGACTAACACAGTATATGAGAAATGTGCATACATAACTTCCTGAGAGGCAAACATCTCACTTTCAAACAGGTTTGCCAAAAACACCCACACTACATCCTTCACACATACTGCTCACCACACACACACACACACACACACACACACACACACACACACACACACACACACACACACACACACACACACCTTATGATGAGGCACTTAAAAGAAACTTCTTCATCCCTCAAAGAGCTCCTAAGCCATCCAATGGCAACACCTATCCTCAGCAACAACTAAAGCACAAATCAAAAGCAGCACCTAACACCACACCAAAGTCTTCACCCAATGATCCCATAAAGCAAACAAACACTTTAGCCAGTACTCTTGTCATGGGGGATTCCATGATATGACACACAGATGTCCTGTCACCCGGCTGGACAAGAAGATAATGATTATTTGTCTTTGTGGAGCTAGAATCTGCAATATCACACAAGTCACTGCACCACAGCTACCAATATGATTCTATCGTAGTCCACGTGGGTGAATATGATCTGAGACGCACCTCTCTGGACTATATGAAAAGAAAAATGAAGGGCTTCTGTGAATATGCGTCAGAGAGATGGTCTTGTAAAGATCCATTAGCCTAGTAGTATAAACATGAATCCATTTCTGAAATATATGTTGATTGATTATTTTACCGATTCTGAAGAATTTGGCATAGTTTTATTCGGCTTAGATAATGCAAAAGGAGAAAGGAATTCTGAGTAGGGTTGCCACCCCTCCGTTTTTTTTTCCGGACTATCAGGAAATCAAACTAATTCTCCGGTAGTCTGGAAAACACTGTACAAACTCCAGTATCCTGTTTCAAAAAGGAAATATCAAAGTTTGTAAATCGGCTGATTTACTATGCTTTTTTTTTTTTTTTTTTACAGAAAAGCATAGTAAATCAGCCGAAAGCAGGCAACAGGAATGGAAAAAGAGGGTGTTTCCTGCTGGTTGGTGTCATCGTGACATCACAAAATGGGTGGAATGTGGGTAGAAGAGGGGTGGGCTGGATGGGGTTACTGGTGATGCGAGGGGTGTGGCTTTACTCCAGTTTTAGCCATGACGAAAGGTGGCAACCCTAATTCAGAGTGGTCCATGCGGGCAAGCATCAAAAATAAAGTTTAGGACTTCTATGGCATCTGTTTCTTAGCATGGCAGCTAAAGAATTACTTAGGAGGATTTAAAGGCTTTATTCTCACAGTGTATCTTTAAAAAACATGGGTCACCAAGAGAAAGGCATGGATTGTACACTGGACAGGTGAGGTGATGCTTTTGCTTGTTTGATAAATGTAGTTTAACTGCATTCCTGTTTACTGTCTTTTACATGCTCTATGCTTTACAGTGGATATGTAGATAAATACTACCAGTGCAGAAAGCCTCTATGCCTTGCAGCTGATATGTAGATGAATCTACCAGTGTAAAACGCCTCTGTGCCTTGCAGCGGATATGTAGATAAATACTACCAGTGTAGAAAGCCTCAATTCCTTGCAGCGGATATGTAGATGAATCTACCAGTGTAGAAAGCCTCTATGACTTACAGCAGATATGTAGATGACTCTGCCAGTGTAGAAAGCCTCTATGCCTTGCAGTGGTATGTAGATAAATACTACCAATGTAGAAACCCTGTATGCCTTGCAGTGGATATGTAGATAAATACTACCAGTGTAGAAAGCTTGTATGCCTTGCAGTGGATATGTAGATGAATCTACCAGTGTAGAAAGCCTGTATGCCTTGCAGCAGATATGTAGATAAATACTACCAGTATAGAAAGCCTCCATGCCTTGCAGCGGATATGTAGATGACTCTACCAGTGTAGAAAGCCTCTATGCCTTGCAGCGGATATGTAGATAAACCTACCAGTGTAGAAAGCCTCTATACCTTGCAGCGGATATTTAGATGAATCTACCAGTGTAGAAAGCCTGTATGCCTTGCAGCGGATATATAAATAAGTACTACCATTGTAGAAAACATCTGTGCCTTGCAGTGGATATGTAGATGAATCTACCAGTGTAGAAAGCCTCTATGCCTTGCAGCGGATATGTAGATGAATCTACCAGTGTAGAAAGCCTCTGTGCCTTGCAGAGGATATGTAGATAAATACTACCAGTGTAGAAAGCCTCTGTGCCTTGCAGCGGATATGTAGATGAATCTACCAGTGTAGAAAGCCTCCATGCCTTGCAGCAGATATGTAGATAAATACTACCAGTGTAGAAAGCCTCTATGCATTGCAGTGATATGTAGCTGAATCTACCAATGTAGAAAGCCTCTGTGCCTTGCAGTGGATATAGGTTCATAGGTAAGTACTAGGCTATCTGCCCAAGGGCATTTATAAGCCTAGCCAGAGTGTGTTGGCTTTCACCACCCCCTTAGATTAGTTCCCTGTGCCTCTGACCAGCAGAGCCATTAGTTCCCTGCACCTCTGTGCAGCAAAGCCACTGCAGTGATCCCTGTGGTAAATTTTCTGTTTCCCATCCACCCATCAAGGTTTCTCTTGAAGAGTGCTAGTGAGGGGCTCTGCCTGATGTATATTGGAATCTTGTTCCAAAGCATGGGGAGTCCCCAGGTCAGGAATCTATCCCTCCAGCATGTCTTATTTATCGCTGTGGTAAAATTTATATCCCTAGAGCTTGTGGCTCTCAGGGATTTGTTTTTTTAGGTGGAGCATATCCATCAATTCTGGGTTGGACATGGCCTTGTATGTCAAGCAGAGATCACCTCTGAGTAAGCGATATGCAACTGAGTGCAGCTGGAGTTTCTTTAGTCGGGCTGCATAGGTCATCTGTTTGAGGCCTGTAATCCTCTTGGTGAGGTACTTTTGTGGTCTTTCCAGCTGTTGCAGATGTCTTGTAAGGTACATCCCAAATGGGGCATTGTATTCTATAATGGGTCTAATAAGTGATGAGTAGAATGGCACAATAACCTCATTTGTTCTGGATGAGAATCCTTTTGAGATTAGGTGGGCCACGTAAAAGGATTTTCTAACCACCTTGGCAATATGATTATCAAAGGAGAGATTGTTATCTGCTTGGGTCCCCAGATCTCTTATTACTGTTTCTGTATTTAGAGGACTACCACCTATGTGGTAGTTCGTGGGTACTTTGTTTTTTCCAAAGGGGATGACTATGCACTTTTTGGCATTCAGCTTGAGGCCATGATTTTGACACTAGGTATCTGTCTCAGTGAGACCCTTCTGGAGGGTGTCTGTATCAGCCGGAGAATCAATTATGGCCCCTAGTTTGCAGTTGTCTGCGAACTTTGTCAGCCAAAGTCCTCCTGTGCTTGCCTGTACCTCTGAGAAGTATATACCAAACTGGAGGGGTCCTAGGACTGAGCCCTGGGGGACGCCACTTGTATTGTAACCGGTTTAGAGTCGGACCTAGATTCTGCAACTCTCACTGTGTGGGTTCTGTTCATGAGCCAGTTTGCAACCCATCTCGTGATGCAGGGGTTAATGTTCAGGTTGGTGAGTTTGTCTACAATACCAGAATGGGGAATGATATTGAAAGCCTTTGCGAGGTCTAGGTAGGCTGTGTGGACCTCCTTACCCTCGTCTAATGCCTTGGTAACTGCCTCAAAGAAGTTCACCAGGTTTAGGAGGCATGATCTGCCCTTAACAAAGCCGAACTGGGTGGGGTCCAAAGTTTGGATGTTCCCAATGACTCTGTTAATGGGTTCCATGATGATGCACTCCACAGCCTTGCAGACCAGGCTAGTCAAGCTTATAGAGTGATAGTTCCCGGGGTCCATTGTGGTGCCACCTTTGTGGAGTGGGATAACTGTTGCTGTGCGCCACTCTGTGGGTAGATAGCCTGTAGAGAGGCTGAGTCTGAACAGTGTGTTTAGATGAGGGGTTAGTTCATTTTGGAGCTCTTGTAAGACACAGCCTGGGACACCGTCCAGTCCCATTGAGGCTGTGTTTTTGGCATTGGAAAGGGCTGTTTTAACCTGTGTGTCGGTGATTGCTGGGGCCTTACATTCTTCTGGTATGGTTATGGGCCCTTTAGGGGGTGAGAGGGGTGTGAAGTTTGCACTGAACCTGTCTGCCAAAATGTTGGCAATATCAGTTGGTTCAGTGTATTTTGTGCCATACTGAGTTTCCACTTAGGTTCTTGACATAGCTAAAGAACGCTTTGTGGTTATCTTTAGAGTCCTTGTCGATTTTTCTTTTGAAGCTAGCCTTGGATGATTTAATGAGAGATCGTAGTTTCTTGCTGATACTGATCAGGGATGTCTTTCCTTCTATGGATTTTGCTCTTATCGGCACTAGTTTCCTTCTCCTATTGTAGAGCCAGTTTATGGCAGGGGTCCACCTGACTGGTTTCCTTTTCTTGGAAGAGTGAGTCTTGGTTTTACTTGGGCTAGCACAATCCATGCATTCCTGCAGATGATCATAGAGTGCCTTTATATAGCTTTCAGCAGCTTGGACAGCATTGTCCATTGGCGTGGGGGCTGTGAACCTTTCCACCTCGGTCTTAAGCAACGTGACGTTTGCTTTTGAAAAGTTTTTCATGGTGGTTTCCTTGATTGGGGTTGGGGGTGGAATGTGAATATCCAGAGTGATTAGTCTATGGTCTGATCTAACCAGCGAGGGGTTGACATGAGGTGTGGAACACCGGTCGCCCAAGTTGGTGATGACCAGGTCCAATATGTTGTTCCCTCTTGTGGGGATGTTGACCGGTTGATCCAGGGCATTCGAGTTTATAAATTCTAGGAAGCGTTGGGCAAGGGAGTTAGTACTTGAGTAGTTCTCCCAGTTAATGTTTGGGTAGTTGAAATCACCCAGTATTAGGGTGTTTGGTCGGACCTTCATATTTCCCAGTGTCTGCAGAAATGTGGAATGGAGGTCCTGGGTCATGGTGGGTGATCTGTAGCAAGCTACAATATGGATTGCAGTTTTGCCCATTGTTAGTTGCACTTGGATGATCTCTGATGCATCGTGCTGTGCCAGTAACCTGGAGGTGTGAATATCCTTGAGGAATATGGATACACCCCCGCATTTTGTGTTTCGGTCCGGGTTCTGTGGCCGAAAGGTATGGTATGAGCTATAGCCTGGTAGTGCTGGGGTGCTCTCTGAAGCCTTAAACCAGGTTTCTGTTACTGCACAGATATCGATGTTCTCCATACTGAGGAGTGCCTCAAGTGCGTGCATTTTGAATTTTAGACTTCTGGCGTTGAGTAGCATTACCCTCAGTTTTTGCTTACTTGTGCTATTTATGGTGGTGAGTTTGTCTTTTCAGCCTTGCTAAAAAAGGCACTATGGGGGCAGCAAGAGCCTTTGCCAGTATTCGAAAGACTAAGGGTGACAGGTGCAAGCCATCTCTTGTGAAACAACGTGGCTTGTCGAGCATGTCATCCCAGGCAGATAGATACTGGATCCCCTTTGAATGACACCAGAACCTTAGCCAATTGTTGAAGTTGATCATTTTTTATTTATACTGTGGCATCATTCTTGGTGAGGGTAGGATGCTACTCAGGGTCAGGGTCATAAGTGCCTGGGCTACATGATCAGAGACCTCTTCCATGTCTCTTTTCATGTAGTCTAGGGAGGTACATCTCAGGTCATTCACACCAACATGTACAATGACAGAGTCGTATTTGTACTTGTTCTGGAGTGACCTGAGTGTTTGTGTTATGGGAGGTGGGAGGGTGACCTAATGGTTAAAGTGTTTGCCTTACAAACACAAGGTGCAGGGTTTGAGTCTCACAAGGGATAATTGGCTAGGCTTAAAATGACTCGCAAGGGCAGTTAGCTTAGTACTAATCTATGAACCTATGAACCTATGTGGCGGATCCTGGCGCCCGACAGGCAACTAAGTGTAACCTTCTCCTTGTCCAGCCTAGGTAGTGGGACATCAGTGTTTCTGACTATAGAGTCGCCTATCACTAGTGTGTTGGGTATGATATTTTGCCTTAAGGGCTGTGATTGTGTGGCACACTGATTATGTGAAGTATGTGTTTCATGGTGGGTGATGGGTTGTGGAGGTTGCTTGGATGTCTGCTTTGGAGGTCTCTGTTGCTTTTGCAGATTTTTATTTAGAGCCTCTGAGTATGTTTTTGTGTATTTATGTGTGTTATTTGCCTGTGTTAGTTTGTTAGGTCTGGTGGTGTATTGCAAGTATTACCCTTCTTCTCTTGACAGTCAGTTACAGTCTGGCGTTGAGAGAGCTTTGCCTCCAGTCTGGCTGTATAATTGCATCTCTCGCATATATTAGCATTTGGTGGTAGGAGGACAGGGTTGTCTGTGTACATGAGGCAGTTGTAACGTTGCCTCAAAATGCCCAGATTCACAAGTTGGACTGCAGAGTACACCGGAAACTGCCCTTTGAACATGCCTGAGTGGGTAGAGTGAGCTGTTTTTCTGATTGACTGGTGTGGACGGATAGAGAGCCTTGTCCTTCTGGACAGTATAAGGGGGGCTAGTGCTAGAGGTATTTAGTGCTTGTTATGAGTTTTAAGCAAGTGCTGGACTGTAAAATGAATGGTTTGAGTGCTAAAGTTGAAGGTTTGTCTAGTTCCAAGGGAAAAACTGAAGTGCAGACTTCGTGGAGTTGTGAATAGTTTAACCTTAGCTTGCCCGGCGCGCAAAACTGCACAAATGCGGTTTTTATATCAGAAAGATTAAAGAGATAGAAATTAGCCCAAAATGGCCAATAAAACTACAGTTTCTGGGCAGAAACCACTACTCCAAGGGCAGGTAGGCTGTTCAGAGCTCTCCGCTCTCAATGGTGAACAAAGAAACTTCCATTTTGCCAAAGTAAGGTATGGCCAAACACAGAAGCTTGACACAGTCCAGGTATCAGCCGGTATCTGAAACTGGACTTTTCTAGCTTAGTAAGGCGGGAAAATAGCAAGATTTTTTTTTTTTTTCAAGAAAACAGTAGAAACAAATACAAAAACACTTTTATAGTGCAGTAATGGCTGTCGTACTTGAGTGGGAAGCCAGTAACAGTTAAAAATACAATTTACAACAAAAAATGAATGTTAAAATGCAGGCACAAATAAATACAATTTCAGTGTAAAATGAGCGTTCTGAGAAGCAATAAATGCCAGAAAACAAGCGTTTAGGTAGAAATAGCAATAAGCAACCAGAAAACCCCAAAACTGGTACTTAAACACTCCAAAGTCTCTCCTTTTGTCTCTCTGGCATTGTATGTCTCTGCAGAACACCTGGGCAGGATCTGTTGAGCTTATACAAACACAAAAAAATGCGCAAATGTGGTTTTTATATCAGAAAGATTACAGAGAGAGAAATTAGCCCAAAACAGCCAATAAAACTACAGTTTCTGGGCAGAAATGTGGATCATCATGTAGATGAATCTACCAGTGTAGAAAGCCTCCATGCCTTACAGCGGCTATGTAGATGAATCTACCAGTGTAGAAAGCATCTGTACCTTGCAGCGGATATGTAGATGAATGTACCAGTGTAGAAAGCATCTGTACCTTGCAGCGGATATGTAGATGAATGTACCAGTGTAGAAAGTTGGCACGAAGGCATAGAAGGAGCGTTTCTACTGATTAGCTATCTTGGTGCTGGAGAGCCAGATCTGCTTCACTTGGCAGCACCCCCCATGGGGGATGGAGGTGGGGGTAAATCTGATTATGGGGATGGAGGTAGGAGTAGATCTGTTTGTGGGAATGGATGTGGGGCAGATCTGTTTGTGGGATGAATGTGGGGGAGATCCATTTGTAGGATAGATGTGGGGGCAGATCTGTTTGTGGAGAGTGGATGAGAGGGCAGATGTGGGTATGAATTTGGAGACAGATCTGTTTGTGGGGATGGTTGAGGGGCCAATCTGTTTGTGGGAATAGATGTGAGGACAGATCTGAATGTGGGGGTGGAGGTCAGGGCATATCTATTTGTGGGGATGTATGACAGACTAGTGCAGTGGGGCACACATGGAAGTACATAACAGATTATCACGTGAATGTTATTCCACATGTTTTTATTTTTTGTGGGATGGGGTCTGAATGTAGGGAAGAAAAAAGCATAATAGCAGTAAAAAAAGTCAGAAATTGGCATAATATTCTCTGTTCAGATAGTCCAAGTAAATTCCAAAAAAGAAAGAGAGTATACCACGGCTGGAGTGCTGTACAGAACTTTAATTCACCATAAAACAATAAAAGCAATAAAACCCGGTAAGCGCTTTCACAGTCTGTTATACTACTTCTTCATACCTAAAACCACACGCGGCCTGAACTCATTTATACTAATAAATGTCCAATCAGCAGGCAGCATTAATTAAGGCATCTCATTCACTCAGATAGGCTACAACAAACAGAGAAACTTTAGTGTGTAAGGTGTCGTGCTTTCAACACTGGTTTCAAAGAGACCCTGTCATTAAGCCTGGGGGGGGGGACTTATCACCATTCAAACGTATAATCCATTCTTCTTCTTTCACCTCAGTAAAGTTCTTAAAGTCTCCCCCTCTTGAATTTGTGACCAAGACTTCTAATACTAAAAATTTAAAGCTGTGATTCTGTCCCTTGTCCAGTACATGCTGAGCTTTGACCAGTTGGGAGCATGACTCTGTACTTAAAATCAATGTTTTTATGGACCATATTTTCTATTATATGAGATTTGTGGATGATGTGTTTATTTTATGGAAAGGACCTTTAAGCCCAGAAAAAGGTTTTGTAAACTATTTACACTCCATGACACCTTTTTAAAGTTTACAGACGCTTGTTCACAGCAGTCCATTAATATTCTGGATGTAGCCATCAGTAGGACAGTAGGTGGTGGACTTAAAACACAAATTTTTAAGAAAGAATGCAAAAAGAATACTTTATTAGACTATAGTAGCATGCATCATTGGCATGTACCATGTAATGTAGTAAAGGGACAGGTAATAAGAACTATGAGGCTATATACTGTTGAGAGTGATTTAGATGAAGTACTAGGTAATTTAAAATGAAGTTTTGTAAAGAGAGGATAAAACAGTAATGAGGTTGATAAATGCATAGAAGAACTGCAGTCAGAGAGACAAGGCTTGGGGAGACCTTATTTTTCAAGCCAATGAAGACATAGATGCACTAAAAAACAAAGATCTAGGAAAGAAACAAGAGTAGCTCGAACATATTTTAGTAATGTCCAATCACGAGTGGAGTTGCACAGGAATCAGTCATGGGTCCTCTCCTGTTTGGTATCTACTTCTCAGAAGTCCAGTCCAACATGAAGTGACTCTGGCTGACAAAGTTTGCAGATGATTGCAAGTTGGGAGCCATTATTAACTCCCCAAGTGATGTTGACATCCTGCAGAAAGGCCTCACTGAGATCAATTACTGGTGTCAGAACCATGTCCTTAAGCTCAATGCCAAAAAATGTGTCATCATCCCCTTTGGGAAAAACCCAGTTCCCATGAACTACCACATCGATGGTAGTCCACTGAACACAGAAGGCGTTATAAGAGATCTGGGAACACAGGTTGACAGCAACCTCTCTTTTGACTACCACACTGCCACTGTGGTCAGAAAGTCCTTCTTTGTGGCACATCTCATTACTAAGGGTTTTGCATCCAGGAAGAAAGAGGTCATTGTCTCCCTCTACTCTTCCCTCATTAGACCAATCATAGAGTATAATGCCCCATTTGGCATGTACCTCACTAGACACCTGCAACAACTGGAGAGGCCACAAAAGTACCTCACAAAGAGGATCCTAGGCCTTAAACAGTTGTTCTATATGGACAGACTCAAAAAAACACCAACTATTCTCTGTCTCATATCACCTACTTAGAGGCGATCTCTGCTTGACTTATAAAGCCATGTCTGACCCAAGAATAGACTTCTCATACATGTCAAACAGAGCACCTCGCTGGCCCTCTTCAAGAGAAATCTTGATGAGTGGATAAGATAATTCACCGTGGGGATCACTCCAGCGGCTTTACTCGACAGAGGCACTGGGAACTAAGGGTGGCACAATGTCAGGGTAATTCTGTGGGCTAGGCTTGTAAAGGCTCCAGAGCCATTAACCTAGTACACACCTATAAACCTATAATATTAACGTGGTCTGTAATGTTATTAAGAAAAACTGGCCTATTCTGAAGTCAGATGAGCAACTAGGAAAGGTATTCAGTGAGAAGCCCAGTTTTTTGTTCAGGAATAGACCGTGCTTGAAGAGACAGTTATGCTATAAGAACATGAGGGATGTATATATCCCCCTATCAGATCGTGAAGGGACATTTACCTGTAGGAAATGTAAGGCCTGCAGGTTTATATATACAGGTAACAAGTCTGTACACTGTATGCTGAAATTTGTTATTGAGACTTCCCTTTATGTGGACTGTCTAACTAAGATCTTGGTCTACTTTGCATACTGAGTGGTATGCCATGCCTATTAGGTAGGGAAAACTAACAGATGCTTGAAAGTGAATGTTAGTGACATAAAAAATATGAAAACTACACATGCCCTAGCCCAGCATGTACTGGACAAGGGACAGAATCACAGCTTTAAATTTTTAGTATTAGAAGTCTTGGTCACAAATTCAAGAGGGGGAGACTTTAAGAACTTTACTGAGGTGAAAGAAGAAGAATGGATTATACGTTTGAATGGTGATAAGCCCCCCCCCCCCCCCCCAGGATTAATGACAGGGTCTCTTTGAAACCAGTGCTGAAAGCACGACACCTTACACACTAAAGTTTCTCTGTTTGTTGTAGTGAATGTTGTAGTGAGTGAATTTTCTGAGTGAATGAGATGCCTTAATTAATGCTGCCTGCTGATTGGGCATTTATTAGTATAAATGAGTTCAGGCCGCGTGTGGTTTTAGGTCTGAAGAAGTAGTATAACAGACTATGAAAGGGCTTACCGTGTTTTATTGCCTTTATTATATTATGGTGAATAAAAGTTTTTTACAGCACTCCAGCCGTGGTATACTCTCTTTCTGTTAGGGAAGAAAAAAGGCCCGACCCTGCAGTGTGTCTGTCTTGGGGATTCTTCTGCTACCAAGCCTTTACCCCAAAGTAGGAAGATTAAAGGAGGAATTAGGCAGAAAACGGTCATGAGATCAAAGGGGAGGTTAAAAGAAATCTTGCCAATGTGGCTTGAGTTATTATGATTTTAACCAGCGGTGTTCAGGTAACTGTATTTATCCTTTCCAGTACACTCCTCCCTTTCCTGTCTGCAGTATTCAGGTAACTGTATTTATCCTTTCCAGTACACTCCTCCCTTTCCTGTCTGCAGTATTCAGGTAACTGTATTTATCCTTTCCAGTACACCCCTCCCTTTCCTGTCTGCAGTATTCAGGTAACTGTATTTATCCTTTCCAGTACACCCCTCCCTTTCCTGTCTGCAGTATTCAGGTAACTGTATTTATCCTTTCCAGTACACCCCTCCCTTTCCTGTCTGCAGTATTCAGGTAACTGTATTTATCCTTTCCAGTACACTCCTCCCTTTCCTGTCTGTAGTTGAATCTGGATAACCATAACTTATATCCTCCCTCATCCTGATGGTATGACAAGAACTAACTTTACTTGAAGTAGCGAATATAGTAACACAGATAAAACCACTGGAATCAGGATCTGTAGAAAAGGGTGGGAGCAAATTGCATAGAAAAATGGGAATTGTGGGAACAATACATGCAGAGGAGGAACAAGGTTTAAAAGAAGGCAGGATTTGAATGAGCTATGTAATGGCTGACTAACAATGACTGGATATGCTAAAAGTGAGGTATAATGTTTTCGGCTACAGTTGTGTTGGCACGGTTTGGAATGAATGCAAATGAGATTGTGTCACTATGGTTTATTGTCATTTATATAAATGTAACATGGCCTATGTCATACATGATAATTTACTAAAGATGTTTCTTTTTTAACTAAAAAAAAAGAAAGACATAGCATCAAACATAACCCTCCCCCAACCATCACTAGCGCGCTCTCCAAAGTTACGCAGTATACAAGTTATACAATTCCTGCACTGTGACTTGCGTGCATGTCACTGTCTGCCATTTTCTCATGCCCTAGGTCATGGCTGAAAATGGTTGTTAGACCAGTTTACTTACCTGCGTAGCGGCTGTAACAAATGGGTAAAAATGTCAGGGAGATTCCAAGGGGTTATCATAAACCAGAATGATACTGGGAGAAGAGGATGCAGGCAGCAAATTTATGGGGACTAAATTCTCCTTAGATCTCTTACAGTATTTCTTCACAGAGAGGGTCGTAGATGCATGGAATGGACTACTGGAAACGGAAGCTGACAGGGAGTCCACTGAGGCATTTAAGATGCATGGGGTGAGTGGAGAACAGGGGGACAGTAAGGATGGCAGGGATGGATCATATTACATGGACTAAAAAGGCAAAGTAAATAGTTATCGCTCCATCTACTTTCCAAAAGATATACTATAAAAGCACTTTGTTGCTTTAATCTGTTTTATTTAACCTGAACCATTCCCTTTAAGCACCTAATCCTGCACATTCTTATGATGTATTTCAACTGCACACCACAGCAACTCCTGCTTCTGTATTTTATTGTTGTCTCTGATACACTATATGTGCACCTTTGTGGGATGTTTGCAGGATGCATTTCATGTTAGAGATTATCATAAGCATAAGACATAAACCTATTCAACAGGAGATTTCATTGTAGCTGGCTGACCCCACTTTATATCTTTCTCTACTTTGTACCATTCAGACAGTTTTGTTGTTTATGTTCTACGGAGTCTAGGAATAAATATTATCTTTTAGATCACTGCTGAAGTTCAGACTCTGGAAATACAGATTGGGTTCAGATTTAGGTTTGATGTCCTTGCTAAATACACAATGATTGTATATAACATTAATCCTAATTCACACCAGTGAGGAAAATGGAAAATTTGTAAAAGGTCTCAAGATAAAACAGAGGCCAAATTAATGCTCTAATGGGCCCTTTAAAAGTGGCCATTGTGAAAGACAGCACTGGACAGAATGGAAGAGATTCCAGAGATGCGAGGCCTGGGACGTAAATGATCATAAACCAAGCATTTCTTTCATCTCCAAGGAAGTGCAACTTGTGAGTTAATTTCCTGTGCTGGGGGGGTTGAGTGGGATGCAGAATTCCAGAAAGTATACTCCATTAATTTTCTCCTTTCATAAAACATACCTCTGTCTCTGAGTAATTAATTTACTTCATAGGATCATCAACTACAGTTTTCAGTGCACACGCAGTCTAACAATTGAAGCATAACATTCAATTAAATGTCAGAACTGGCACTTCCGGTACAATCCTTTTCAATTTTACAATAATAACGAGAACTTGAGTGAAAACCTTTTCTGTTTTTATAATAAGTAAAGTTTTTTATGCAAGTAGTATCACAGAAAATGAATTTGCTTGTTAGTCTCCTGTGGTGCTGAACTGGTGAACAGCCTTTCAATCCGCTACCTGACATTAACTGGATACAGATGTAGGATTCACTTACAGTTTCAAGCCAAGAACAACACTGTATAATACAGACACAGTCCTTTATACACTGAGCTGGATGCATGGGTACTTGTATCTGTTTATGGATTTAGCTGTTCAAGAGTTTGTCTCCCGTCATTGGCATTTAGCAGAGCTGCACACTTAACACTTCTCACTTCTGTGATCTACTCTGCAAGAGTGTGAACTCGCTCAGTTTTATAGTATCAACATGTATCCAGCATTTAAAGACAGCATGTTTTCAATTACTCTACCATAAATACCATGCAATACTCTCCAAATACTCTTAAACAGAATACTGTCAACCTCTCACTGAAATGACAAAACAATTTTTATACATAACTGCTGCCTGTACGATCCACTAAGATGCACATGGGCTTTCTGTTTAGTAACGTCCATCTGTGTAAAATCTTAGAATGTATAAATGTAACTTCTGTTTGTGTATAAATGTAAATAGAAATGTAACTACTCTGTGTTTAACTGGAACTTAGTATAATGCAATGTAACCAAATGAAGCTTTTCTCCTCAGGCCTCCACTGAAAGTGGATATTACCCAGTCAGACTTTCCCAGTAAACAAGACAAAATAAATAAATACACTGCATGACATTATAAACACGTTTGTATCACTACTCCCTCTACCTGCCAGCTGTCAGCCCTTCTGTAATTAACTTGATCTATCCATCCCCACTGAGTCAGTCACCTGTCATGGAAGACTATAATCCAAGCAGCCAATAGAATGTTTTGTTGTACAAGCTTTATGCCTCTTCTAGTTTGTTCTGTGTCTTTGCATATAAGGTATGCAATTCCTCCCTCTGAGGGAGAGAACATCGCCACACATGTCCAATGATGACTTCAACAGTGGTAGCTTTGCAGGGACCAAACACATATTTCATCTTTGGCTGCCTAAACATTTACGCTTTAGTAAGTTTCTGCATTCCAGGAAGTCCTGCTACCTCTCCTCCCCTCTTCCCCCACAGTGGATCAGCTAATGTTGTCTGATGATGGCATTCTATAGTTATGTCAAGAATCTAAATGGCAATGCTCAGATCTGCTCTGAGCTACAACAGAATGGTATTAAATATACTGATCCCAAGGATATTGCCAATATCCTGGCAGATTGATTTAGTGCCAGCTTCACCCCCCTCTCACCCCCTAAAGGGCCCATCTCAATACCAAAAGATTGTCAAATTCTGGTAATCATAGCCACACAGGTAGAAACCACACTCTCCAAAGCTAAGAATTCAGCATCCATGGGACAAGATGACATCCCGGGCTGTGTCTACATGAACTACAAAGTAAACTGGCACCTCACCGAAGTGTCATGTTTAATCATAGCCTCACCTCAGGCTTCGTGCCCACTGAGTGGCGCACAGCTACAGTTACCCCACTCCACAAAGGGGGATCCAACTTGAATCCCGGGAACTACCGTCCTATCAGTCTGATGAGTCTGATCTGCAAGGGCATGGAATGCATTATCATGGAACTTATAAACAAAGACATTGGCAACCTTCAAACACTGGACTCCACCCAGTTTGGGTTCGTGAAGGGCCGATCTTGTCTCCTGAAACTGATTGACTTCTTCGAATCAGTCTCCAGAGCTTTGGACGAGGGTAAAGAGGTCCACACAGCCTATCTGGACCTCGCCAAGGCTTTTGACACCATTGTTTGGTGTGTTTTTCTATTTTTTCTTCATTGTTTGGTTTTGGCTACTATTTTGACACCATCCCCCACTCTGGAATCATAGATAAACTTACTAAGCTGGGCATAAATCCCTACATCACTCGATGGTTTGCCAACTGGCTTACTGACAGAACCCAGACTGTAAAAGTAGCCAACTCCAAATCTAGCTCCAGACAAGTGACAAGTGAAGTACCTCAGGGTTCAGTCCTGGGACCACTCTTGTTTGGCATCTATTTCTTTGAAGTACAGGCCAACACTAAGGGACTCAGGCTAACAAAGTTCGCAGATGACTGCAAACTGGGAGCCATTACTGAATCCCCAAATTATGTGGATATTCTACAAAAGGGCCTTACAGAAACAGATGCTTGGTGCCAGAGCCATGGGCTCAAGCTTAATGCCAAGAAATGTATAGTTATCCCCTTTGGGAAAAAACATGTACCCATGTATTACCACACAGGTGGCAATACACTAAACACCAAAAGTGTGATGAGAGACCTAGGGACACAGGTGGACAGTGGTCTCACCTTCGATAACCACATTGCTACAACAGTCAGGAAATCCTTCTATGTGGCACACCTTATCACTAAGGGCTTTTCATCCAGAAAAAAGGAGATCATTGTTCCACTGTAGTCATCCCTCATTTGACCCATTATAGAGTATAACACCCCATTTGGTATGTACCTCACAAGACATCTGCAACAGCTGGAAAGGCCACATAAATACCTCACTAAAAGAATCACAGGCCTAAAGCAGATGCCCTATGCTGACTGTCTAAAAAAACTCCAGCTATACTCTGTGGTATATCGTCTACTCAGAGGTGATCTCTGCTTAACATACAAGGCCATGTCAAACCCTGAGCTGTTGGACATGCTCCACTTAAAGAAATCCCAATCCCTCAGAGCCACATGCTCCAGGGATCTAAACCTTGTCACCACAATGAATAAAACATGCTGGAGGGATAGGTTCCTGAACCAGAGACTCCCCATACTCTGAAATAGACTGCCCATACATGTCAAGCAGAGTGCCTCCTTGGCCCTATTCAGAAGGAACCTTGACAATTGGATGGGAGATAGGAAATTTCCCTCAGGGATCACGTCAGTTGCCCTGCTAGACAGGGGTCCAAGGAAGTAAATATTGTGGGAAGAAATATCCAGTGAATTGTTATGGCTAGGCTTGTATAGGCCCTAGGGCTAATAGCCTAGTACCAGTCTATGAACCTATAACCCCCATTGTCTCCTGCTTGGCTCCTCTAGTGTCCAAACTGCTAAATCAACCCATGTCATCCAGGTCATAGCCAGTGCTTTATCTCTCTATGTCATAGAGAAAGCCAGCTTAGCATCCCCTTCTGTTATGTGAAAGAGTTGTGCTTGCAGCACAAAAGCGGCCAAGTTTTGCATGCTATTGAGTACTTTGCCTGTCACTACAGCACAAAGGGTTAAGGCCATCAAACGCTAATGAGCTTCAGCCTATAATTCTGACTTAAAGCCTTCATTAGTCATTTGAATACATATAACCCTGTGTTTTCCAAGTTCATACATCAGAACAGACACTTGTGTATCTTCAGTCATTTCTGGATAAATACATAAATCAGTAAAAACAAACAGTTTGACAAACATGGCTAGCATACCAGTCCATTACTGCCATTTGCTTAGGGAAATGAGCTTATGTTGACTAATAGAAAACAGGTACTTCAAATGAGGGCTGCTTGTAAAAGCAGGTCTGAGGGAAACAGCAATAATGACATCATTTTCTAAATGATGTCATAGTGAGGTTGTGTGGTAGCGAGCTGAATAACACAGTCCAGATGTCTCTGTACTCAGCAATAGTCTAGTGCTTATCCTGTGGTATTTCCAAGTATTATCAAGCCAACTCAGAGCTATAGTCCTTCCAATGTGTCCTGGGTCTGCCCTGGCCTTCCTGCCAATGGCATGTGACACCTACACATCCTGTGGAGGGTGCACAGGACCATAGGAGTTTTATTTTTTTATTTTTATCTAACATATATTGACTGGGAAAGTCCGACTAGGACAGAGCCTATTTTCAGTGGAGGCCTGGAGAGAAACACTCCAGATGCATGTCTTTGGAATGTGGGAGGAAACCAGAGTACCCAGAGGAAATCCACGTAAATGCAGGGAGGATATGCAAACTCTGCACAGAAGGCACCCCAGCCAAGAACTGAACCGGAGAACCTCTTGCTGTGAGGTGACCACATTAACAGCTGCACCACTGCACCACCCAGGATCATAGGAGATTACTAGTCTATCGACCCAGAGGTCATTTCAAGCCTAGCCATTTCATCCAAATGTAATACCATAGAAATGTTAGTTAATACCCAAGACTGCATTTAGTAATGACTGCAAATGTGCAGTAGGACTGTGGGTGCTATTCCTGGTAAGAATCTATGGTGCCCAATCCACTTGTCCAAGTTCCTTTTGAATGGTGTCATAGAGGTGGTTTGTTTCACATGAATACATAGCCTATTCCAAAGATGTGGCAGTCTCTGGGAGATTAATCTGTCCCTCCAACATGTCCTATTTAAGTCACAGGCCATATTTAGGTCCATGGAATGGGTGGCCCTAGTCCAGTTTGATTTACTGATACGCAGCAAGTTCATTAGGTTTGGGTCTGAGATTGCTCTGTAAGCCAGGCATAAGTCTCCCCTAAGAAGCCTATATGATACAGAGTACAGTGACATGGACTTCAGTCAGTCTGTGTAAGGCACATGCTGGAGGCCATTGATCTTCTTTGTTGGAAACCTCTGAGGTCTCTCCTATTGCTGCAGGTGCTTTGTGCAGTACATGCTGAACAAGGCATTATACTCAGTTATGGGCCGGATTAGTGCCGATTATAGATGGGTTATAACCTGTTTTGCTCTCAAGGTGATGCCTTTATTAATCAGTTGTGCTGCATAGAAAGCCTTCTTTACTACAGTAGACACATGGTGGTCGAAGTTAAGGTCTCAATCAGCTTGGGAACCCAAGTCCCTTACTACTTTGTGGGTACTTTGGATATTGTTTTTGATTTTTCATTGAAGGTTGTGCGTTAGGCCCAGCAAGCCAGCACGTAAAACTCTACTGCCAATCATTAGTGGACCAGAGTTCCGCTGTGGCGACCCCTAACCGGGAAAAGCCGAAAGACACAAACAAACAAAGTGTGATTGTGAGAAATCTTAGCAAGGTGCCCAGACAAGTAAACTAACTCCTCTTAACATGATAAAGCAATAGTGGTACACCAAGGTCTTCTTAGAGTGTCAAGCTCCTCTATCTGTCATGGAGAGCAAGTCAAGCTACTATGCAAAAAAAAAATGTGCTGCTTGGATCTACAATCTTATCCTTTCATTCACAACCCAAAGCTCACAACTGCAGCTGAAAATGTGGACATGAAAGTTAAACTGAAATATTTGTCCTGTGACTTAAGTCACACATTGTCACCACAGTATAATACAATGGCTGCTGTTTGACTGCCACAGCAGCCATCCACTGGATAGTCCACTCAGTCCTTTCACCCATACTTGGCACAAGACCATGAGACAGCCAAACTCCTTCACCAAAGCTACCAGCCAAACCCTCACCTGTACACAGGAATCCACTTTTTTTTTCCAGGAGAAAGCCATAGCCACTGATTTGGAGGGTTTGCTTTTTATCACAAAAGATTCACAATCAACAGTAAACCATGCCAGTGCATGCTGGAAATAATTGTTAAGTTTAGGAGGACAGCATCACCTGCAAACAAAAAATGATGCAGTCCTCACATCCTGGAATGGATACTATACATACCTTGACTGTGTCTTGATATCCTCTCCATCAGGGCTGGATCATGGTGAAATGGGATCATAGACAGGGTACTGAACCACCCCCTCCCCCTGTAGCCATTCCATTGTTCCATTACTTGACTGTCTCTTCTTAGTGATCACAAACACTGTTCAAACCTGTCAATGTTCATACTATTGTCTTCTTTATTTTTTACAATGATTATAAAGATATAGATTTAATTTATAACTTTTATTTAAAATTTTAGAGTGCAAACACTGATGGCCATTTGCTAAACAAAATGAAACAGTGTCACCGTGAAAACAGGCTTAGCATGAGCAACAGTAAAGTCTTCCCTTGAAGCACACATTCACTGAAAATGCATCTGTCCATTGGTGACTTGCTTACCTAGAGCCATGGGCTGTTTTCAAACCATGGGCTACCTGCACGCAAAGACCATGCATAAAAGCATGTGTTCTTTGATTCACCTTCCTAATTGTTTTAAATTATACTTCTTGTTTAATACAGTAACTCTTGTTTTAAAGAGTGTGTTTAAATGTTTCCATTAAGCAGTGAAACAAACTGTATTGACCATTAATGACAAAAGTACCCACACTGGTGTCATAACTTAAAATTCAGCCAGGAGTAGCACAGTTTAAAAGGAAGAGGATCCGTGAGAGCATAAGAAATATTAACCATCTATCTATGATATGATCTGTGATCTGTACCTGGACCTTTTTCTCCCTGGGCCTGTGCTGGAAATGGGTACATACTCAGACAGACTATCCTGGTAAACAAATGGCAAATAAATAACTATATTTACTGCAGTGGTAAGGAAAGCCTTCTATGTTGTGCATCTCATAAGTAAGGGCATTGCATCCTAGTCTAAGGATGTTATAACTCCACTGTACTCAACCCTCATCAGATCATTAATAGAGTACAATGCTCTCTTGTGCATGTACCTCACCAGACACCTGCAGCAGCTGGAGAGACCACAGACGTTTCTCACCAAGAAATTACAGGCTTTCAAAACATGATGTACATGGATAGACTAAAAGCCCTATCACTGTACTCAGTATCATATAGGCTGCTGAGAGACCACCTGTGCCTGGCCTACAGGCAGTCTCTGACACTGCCGTGATGGATATGCTTCACATCCGCAAATCTAAATACACAAGAGTCACTCGCTCTAGGAATCTTAACCTAGCCTGTGACCATTAACAGAACATACTGGAGCGACAGCTATATCTTGCAGAGATTGCCATCACACTGGAATAAACTTCCTATTCATATAAAGCAGAGCTTCTCACTGACCCAACTGATACTCATCCTGGACAAATGGATGAGTCACCTCGGGGGGGGGGGGGGTGGCACCCATGTCTCTCATGGACAGGGCTAGTTGGTGTTTATCATAGATGCGCTCTACAAATTACATCCATCTAACCAAAGACAGCTGAGGCAACTCAGGATTAACATGGCTAGGCTTGTAAGGGCTCTAGGGCCTCTATCCTGGTAACCACCTATGAACATATAAAAAATCTGATAACATGAGCTAAGTCAACATGCACAGTCACTGCAGATGTAAGTGTCATCTGAATAATTCCATGTTTAAGTAAATTACTAATGCATAGGTTGCTGCTGGCAAACTTTGTATTTCAGTGCTTATAAATGTAGTGCCTGCTGCTAGTGAAGAATAAACTGCCTATGTTACATTAAAAAATTGGTGTGCTGGTGATATTGCCATAATATTTCCTGAACTCGATTAGCTAGTGTCTGTATCATATTATCGTACAATGTAAATAGCAAACGCTATTTCATCGTACCGATAATATCGAAACAACAAAATACTGAACAAATGGAACAGTAAATTTTTCCCCAGGGAAAAAATCTCCTGCTCCATAAAAAAAAAACAAAAAAAAAAACTTAAACACAAATTTAAGTGGGGGGCTTTGCCCCCTGCACCCCCCTCCATGTGGGGGGCTATGCCCCCCCACACCCCCTACTTAAATATACCAACTCCGAGATTGCACCATAATGGAGGAAATGGCAAAATCCCGAAGACAGCCCACTGAATTTTTTCCCCTGGGAAAAAATTCGATGTTCCGTGACTTCGCTATTTTGCCATTTCGACAGTATTGGATCGACTAAATAGCATTCACTATTTAGCCCATTCGATAGCGTCATATAGACCCATTAGCTATACAATAGGGGATGGCTGTCAAAGAGTGAGAGCAGGTTCATAGTTACTAGGCAGATAGTCCTTTAAGGAACCTAGCCTAAATTCTGAATTGTTTAAAGTGAATTGCTCAGTATAATACAGCAGGTAAATGAAGGTGGAAAGATTCGAACCTAGCACTCTTCCACAGAAAGCAACTCACTAACAAGTTGGAGCTTTCCTTGTCTGTGCTAACTACCAAAGGAACAGTTTTTAACTAAATGTAGAACTCCTGTGCAATCCGATCTTATGGATTGTATCACAGCAACATGCAACAATGACAAACATAATGGATGCCGAAGAACCGACTTTGATCATCTCTCCAAATAATGCAGACTATATGACTGGCAATTATCATCCCCTCTGCAGTTACGGGAGGTTGTAAAGAAGGTACTGCAAAATACATTACTAAAATGCAGCAAGTTTATATGTTTATACTACTAAAATCCAACACGCTTAGACTGACACACAATCCAGGCCTATTAATAAAGTAGTTCATTCTTTAGCGCCATTAATAAATAATTAAAGACAAAGTAAGTGCTGTAGCAGCTCTTGTTTAACAAACCACAAATCAGACAAAAATCAGAAATCTTACTGCGTGCAGCTTCTGATTTTTTTTTTTTTTTGTATGGGGTCTTACATACCTGCAGGATGCCGACATCTCATTTCTGACCTCCCTAAGAATAGCTATTCCTTCTGATATCACTCACTATAGATTTGATCTGAATAGCCAATAATGCTGTATTGTTGCAGCATCCAAAGGCAAGAGAGCCAGATCATGATAAAATGAGGCCCATGCAGGGTAATACATTAGGCCCCTGCCAGCCATACCAATATCCAGTTACGTGTCAGTACCATAAGCATTGTTCAAACCTGCCAGCCATACCAATATCCAGTTACGTGTCAGTACCATAAACATTGTCCAAACCTGTCAGCCATACCAATATCCAGTTACGTGTCAGTACCATAAGCATTGTTCAAACCTGCCAGCCATACCAATATGCAGTTACATGTCAGTACCATAAACATTGTTCAAACCTGCCAGCCATACCAATATCCAGTTACGTGTCAGTACCATACACATTGTCCAAACCTGCCAGCCATACCAATATCCAGTTACATGTCAGTACCATACACATTGTCCAAACCTGCCAGCCATACCAATATCCAATTACGTCTCAGTAGCATAAACATTGTTCAAACCTGCCAGCCATACCAATATCCAGTTACGTGTCAGTACCATAAGCATTGTTCAAACCTGCCAGCCATACCAATATCCAGTTACATGTCAGTACCATAAACATTGTTCAAAACTGCCAGCCATACCAGTATCCAGTCACGTGTCAGTACCATACACATTGTGCAAACCTGCCAGCCATACCAATATCCAGTTACATGTCAGTACCATACACATTGTCCAAACCTGCCAGCCATACCAATATCCAATTACGTCTCAGTAGCATAAACATTGTCCAAACCTGCCAGCCATACCAATATCCAGTTACATGTCAGTACCATAAACATTGTTAAAACCTGTCAGCCATACCAATATCCAGTTACGTGTCAGTACCATAAACATTGTTCAAACCTGCCAGCCATACCAATATCCAGTTACGTGTCAGTACCATAAGCATTGTCCAAACCTGCCAGCCATACCAATATCCAGTTACGTGTCAGTACCATAAGCATTGTTCAAACCTGCCAGCCATACCAATATCCAGTTACGTGTCAGTACCATAAGCATTGTTCAAACCTGCCAGCCATACCAATATCCAGTTACGTGTCAGTACCATAAACATTGTTCAAACCTGCCAGACATACCAATATCCAGTTACGTGTCAGTACCATAAACATTGCTCAAACCTGCCAGACATACCAATATCCAATTACGTGTCAGTACCATAAACATTGTTCAAACCTGCCAGCCATGCCAATATCCAGTTACGTGTCAGTACCATAAACATTGTTCAAACCTGCCAGCCATACCAATATCCAGTTATGTGTCAGTACCATAAACATTGTCCAAACCTGCCAGCCATACCAATATCCAGTTATGTGTCAGTACCATAAACATTGTCCAAACCTGCCAGCCATACCAATATCCAGTTACGTGTAAGTACCATAAACATTGTCCAAACCTGTCAGCCATACCAATATCCAGTTACATGTCAGTACCATAAACATTGTCCAAACCTGCCAGCCATACCAATAGCCAATTACGTGTCAGTACCATAAACATTGTTCAAACCTGTCAGCCATACCAATATCCAGTAACGTCTCAGTACCATAAACATTGTCCAAGCCTGCCAGCCATACCAATATCCAATTACGTGTCAGTACCATAAACATTGTTCAAACCTGCCAGCCATACCAATATCCAATGACGTGTCAGTACCATAAACATTGTCCAAATCTGCCAGCCATACCAATATCCAGTTACGTGTCAGTACCATAAACATGGTTCAAACCTGCCAGTCATACCAATATCCAGTTACGTGTCAGTACCATAAACATTGTTCAAACCTGCCAGCCATACCAATATCCAGTCACATGTCAGTACCATAAACATTGTCCAAACCCCCCCCAAAAAAAAAACCCCAAAAATTTTCCCCCCCCCAAAAAACCCCCTTTTTCCCCCTTTTTTTTTTAAAAACCCCCCCCCCCAAACCAAAAATTTTTCCCCCTTTTTTTTTTAAAACCCCCCCCCCAAACCAAAATTTTTCCCCCTTTTTTTTTTTAAAAATTTTTTAAAAACCTTTACCAAAAATTTTTCCCCCTTTTTTTTTCCCCCCCCCAAAAAACCCAAACCAAACCTTTCCCCTTTTTTTTAAAAAAAGGCCCCCCCCCCTTTTAAAAAAAAAATTTTTTTAAAAAAAGGCCCCCCCTTTTCCCAAAAAAAAAAGGGTAAAAAAAGGCCCCCCCCCCCAAAAAAAATTTTTTGGGTAAAAAAAGGCCAAACCCCCCCCCCAAAAAAAAAAATTTTAAAAACCCCCAAAAACCCCCCCCCCAAAAAACCTTTTCCCCAAAACCCCCCAAAAAAAACCCCCCCTTCCAAAAAATTTTAAAAAAAATTTAAAACCCCAGCCCCAAAAATTTTTAAAACCAAAATTTTTCCCAAAAGGGGAAAAAAAAAAATTTTGGCCATAAATTTTTTTTTCCCCCAAAAATTTTTTCCCCCCCAAAAATTTAAATTCCGGAAACCAAAAAATTTTTTTCCCCCCCCCCCAAAAAAAACCCTTTTAAAATAAAAAAATTTAAAAAACCTTTTAAAACCGAGAAACCAAAAAATTTTTTCCCCCCCCCCCCAAAAAAAACCGAATTTAAAAAAATTTTTAAAAAACCTTTTTAAAACCTTTTAATTTAAAAAAATTTTTAAAAAACCTTTTAAAACCAAAAAAAAAATTTTTTTCCCCCCCCCCCCAAAAAAAACCTTGAAACCAAAAAATTTTTTCCAAACCCCCTTTTTAAACCTTTGGAAAAATAAATTTTAAAAAAAAAACCTTCCCCAAAAATAAATTTTTAAAAAACCTTTTTAAAACCCCCCCCCCAAAAAAATTTTAAAACCCCAAACCTTTCCAAACCCCCCCCCAAAAAAATTTTAAAACCCAAACCTTTAAAACCCCCCCCCAAAAAAAAAAACCCCAAACCTTTAAAACCCCCCCCCAAAAAAATTTTTTCCCCCCAAAAAAAAAAACCCCCTTTAAAACCCCCTTTTTTCCCCCCAAAAAAAAAAATTTTTTAAAACCCCCTTTTTTAAAACAAAAAAAAAAATTTTTAAAAAAATTTTTAAAAAACCTTTTAAAACCGGGGTTTTAAAAAAATTTTAAAAAACCTTTTAAAACCGAATTTAAAAAAATTTTTAAAAAACCTTTTTAAAACCGAATTTAAAAAAATTTTTAAAAAACCTTTTAAAACCGAATTTAAAAAAATTTTTAAAAAACCTTTTTAAAACCGAATTTAAAAAAATTTGTCCCCCCCAAAAATTTAAAACCCCAAAAAATTTCCAAAAAAATTTTAAAAAAAATTTAAAACCCGGGGAAAACCAAAAATTTAAACCTTTTCCAAACCCCCCCCAAAAAACCAAAACTTTTAAACCTTTTCCTTTTTTTAAAAAACCAAAACTTTTTAAACCTTTTCCAAACCCCCCCTTTTAAAAAAATTTTCCCCCCAAAAACCCCAAAAAACCCCCTTTAAAACCCCCTTTGTCCCCCCCCCCAAAAAAAAAATTTTTAAAAAAATTTTTAAAAAACCTTTTTAAAACCGAATTTAAAAAAATTTTTAAAAAACCTTAAAACCCAGAAAAAATGTCCAAAAAAATTTAAAAACCCCAAAAAACCCCAGAAAAAAAAAAATTTTTTAAAAAAAGGCCCCCCCCCCTTTTCCCTTCCAAAAAATTTTAAAAAAAATTTAAAACCCCAAAAAATTTCCAAAAAAATTTTAAAAAAGGCCCCCCCCCCTTTTCCCAAAAAAAAAATTTTTTTCCAAAAAAAATTCCCTTTTAAAAAAAAAAATTTTAAAAAAAAACCCCCCCAAAAAATTTCCCAAAAAAAAAACCCCCCCCCCAAAAAAAAATTTCCCTTTAAAAAAATTTTTAAAAAAAGGCCCCCCCCCCAAAAAAAATTTAAAAAAGGGTAAAAAAAGGCCCCCCCCCTTTTTTTAAAAAAAAAACCCCCAAAAACCCCCCCCCCAAAAAACCAAAAATTTTAAAACCCCAAACCTTTCCAAACCAACCCAAAAATAAATTTTTTAAAAAACCTTTTAAAAAACCCCCCCCAAAAAATTTTTTAAAAAACCTTTTCCCCCCCAAATTTAAAAATTTCCCGGAAAAACCCCCAAAAAACCTTTTTCCCCCCCCCAAAAAACCAAAATTTTAAACCTTTTCCAAACCCCCCCCCAAAAAACCAAAAAAATTTTAAAAAAAATTTAAAACCCCAAAAAACCCCCCCTTTTTTTTTAAAAACCCCCCCCCCAAACCAAATTTTCCCCAAAAAAATTTTAAAAATTTTAAAAAACCCCCCCAAAAACCAGAAAAAATTTTTTTTCCCCCCCCCCAAAAAAATTTTTTTTTCCCCAAAAATTTCCCCAAACCCCCCCCAAAAAAATTTTTTTTTTCCCCAAAAATTTTAAACCCCCCCCAAAAAAAAAATTTTTTTTAAAAAAATTTAAATTTAAAAAATTTTTTTTAAAAAAAAAACCCCCCCAAACCAAAAAATTTTTTTAAAAAAAATTTTAAATTTAAAAAATTTTTTTTAAAAAAATTTTAAATTTAAAAAATTTTTTTTAAAAAAAAAAATTTTTCCCCCCCCCAAAAAAAAAAAAAATTTTTTTTCCCCCCCCCAAAAAAAACCCCCAAAAAAAAAAAAACCTAAACCAAAAATTTTCCCCCTTTTTTTTTTCCCCCCCCCAAAAAACCCAAACCAAAAATTTTCCCCCTTTTTTTTTTCCCCCCCCCAAAAAAACCCCCCAAAACCTTCCCAAAAGAAAAACCCCCCCCCCAAAAAAAAAAAATTTTTTTTACAATTTAAAAAAAACCCCCCAAAAAACCCCCTTTTTTAAAAAACCTTTTTAAAACCGAATTTCCAAAAAATTTTTTCCCCCCAAAAATTTTAAATTCCGGAAACCAAAAAATTTTTTCCCCCCAAAAATTTTTTTCCTTAAAACCCCCTTTTTAAACCTTTTCCAAATTAACCCCCCAAAAAAATTTTTTTTAAACCTTTTCCTTTTTTTAAAAAACCAAAATTTTTTTAAACCTTTTTCCAAATTCCCCCCAAAACCTTTTCCCAGAAAAAATTGTTCCCCCCCAACCAAAATTTTTCCCCCCGGGGCCCCCAAAAATTTTTTTAAAAAAAAACCAAAAACCTTTTAAAAACCCCCAAAATTTAAAAAAATTTTTAAAAAACCTTTTTAAAACCCGGGGAAAAATTTTTTTAAACCCCCCCCCCCCCGGGGAATCAAAAAATTTTTAAAAAACCTTTTTAAAACCTTTTAATTTAAAAAAATTTTAAAAAACCTTTTAAAACCGAATTTAAAAAAATTTTTAAAAAACCTTTTTAAAACCGGGAAAAATTTTTTCCAAAAATTTTTGGGGCCCTACCAAAACCTTTCCCCTTTTAAAAACCCAAAAAAAAACCCCCTCCCAAAACCCCTTTTAAACCCCCCCCCCCCCCCCCTTTTTTTTTTTCCCCCAAAAAACCCCCTTTAAAATAAAAAATTTTTTTAAACCTTTTCCAAACCCCCCCCCAAAAAACCAAAATTTTTTTAAACCTTTTAAAATTTTTTTTTAAAAACCAAAACTTTTTAACCAAAATTTTTCCCAAAATTTTTCCCCCAAAAAAAAAAAAAATTTTTTAAAGGGGGCCCCCAAAAAGAAAATTTCCCCAAAAAATTTTCCCCCCCAAAAATTTTCCCCCTGCCAGAAAAAATTTTTTAAACCCCCCCTTTTTTTTTCCCCCCCCAAAAATTTAAATTTCCCCAAAAAACCCCCCCCCCAAAAAAAAAAAATTTCCCCAAAAAATTTTCCCCCCCAAAATTTTTTTAAAACCCCCCCCCCCCCCAAAAAATAAATTTTTTCCCCCCAAAAACCCCAAAAAACCCCCTTTAAAACCCCCTTTTTTTCCCCCCAAAAACCCCAAAAAACCCCCTTAAAACCCCCTTTTTTTCCCCCCAAAAAAAAAAACCCCCTTAAAACCCCCTTTTAAAAAACCTTTTTAAAACCAAAAAAAAAATTTTTTTTCCAAAAATTTTTAAAACCCCCCCCAAAACCCCCAAAAATTTTTTCCCCCCCCCCCCAAAGAAAACCTTGGAAAAATTTTTTTAAACCCCCTTTTTTCCCCCCCCCTTTTTTTCTTCCAAAAAAACCCCCCCCCCCCCTTTTTTTTCCAAAAAAAAATTTTCCGCCATACAAATATCCAGTTACATGTAAGTGCCATAAACATTGTTCAAACCTGCCAGCCATACCAATATCCAGTTACGTGTCAGTACCATAAGCATTGTTCAAACCTGCCAGCCATACCAATATCTAGTTACGTGTCAGTACCATAAACATTGTCCAAACCTGACAGCCATACCAGTATGCAGTTACGTGTCAGTACCATAAACATTGTCCAAACCTGTCAGCCATACCAATATCCAGTTACGTGTCAGTACCATAAACATTGATCAAACCAGTCAGACATACCAATATTCAGTTACGTGTCAGTACCATAAACATTGTCCAAACCTGTCAGCCATACCAATATCCAGTTACGTGTCAGTACCATAAACATTGTTCAAACCTGCCAGCCATACCAATATCCAGTTACGTGTCAGTACCATAAACATTGTTCAAACCTGCCAGCCATACCAATATCCAATTACGTGTCAGTACCATAAACATTGTTCAAACCTTCCAGCCATACCAATATCCAGTTACGTGTCAGTACCATAAACATTGTTCAAACCTGCCAGCCATACCAATATCCAGTTACATGTCAGTACCATAAACATTGTTCAAACCTGCCAGCCATACCAATATCCAGTTACGTGTCAGTACCATAAACATTGTTCAAACCTGCCAGCCATACCAATATCCAATTACGTGTCAGTACCATAAACATTGTTCAAACCTGCCAGCCATACCAATATCCAGTTACGTGTCAGTACCATAAGCATTGTCCAAACCTGCCAGCCATACCAATATTCAGTTAAGTGTCAGTACCATAAACATTGGCCAAACCTGCCAGCCATACCAATATCCAGTTACGTGTCAGTACCATAAACATTGTCCAAACCTGCCAGCCATACCAATATCCAGTTACATGTCAGTACCATAAGCATTGTTCAAACCTGCCAGCCATACCAATATCCAGTTTTGTGTCAGTACCATAAACATTGTTCAAACCTGTTAGCCATACCAATATCCAGTTACGTGTCAGTACCATAAACATTGTCCAAACCTGTCAGCCGTACCAATATCCAATGACGTGTCAGTACCATAAACATTGTTCAAACCTGCCAGCCATACCAATATCCAGTTACGTGTCAGTACCATAAACATTGTTCAAACCTGCCAGCCATACCAATATCCAGTTACGTGTCAGTACCATAAACATTGTTCAAACCTGCCAGCCATACCAATATCCAGTTACATGTCAGTACCATAAACATTGTTCAAACCTGCCAGCCATACCAATATCCAGTTACGTGTCAGTACCATAAACATTGTTCAAACCTGCCAGCCATACCAATATCCAGTTACGTGTCAGTACCATAAACATTGTTCAAACCTGTCAGCCATACCAATATCCAGTTACGTGTCAGTACCATAAACATTGTCCAAACCTGCCAGCCATACCAATATCCAGTTATGTGTCAGTACCATAAACATTGTTCAAACCTGTTAGCCATACCAATATCCAGTTACGTGTCAGTACCATAAACATTGTCCAAACCTGCCAGCCATACCAATATCCAGTTACATGTCAGTACCATAAACATTGTCCAAACCTGCCAGCCATACCAATATCCAGTTACGTGTCAGTACCATAAACATTGTTCAAACCTGCCAGCCATACCAATATCCAGTTATGTGTCAGTACCATAAACATTGTTCAAACCTGCCAGCCATACCAATATCCAGTTACGTGTCAGTACCATAAACATTGTTCAAACCTGCCAGCCATACCAATATCCAGTTACGTGTCAGTACCATAAACATTGTTCAAACCTGCCAGCCATACCAATATCCAGTTACGTGTCAGTACCATAAACATTGTTCAAACCTGCCAGCCATACCAATATCCAGTTACATGTCAGTACCATAAACATTGTTCAAACCTGCCAGCCATACCAATATCCAGTAACGTGTCAGTACCATAAACATTGTTCAAACCTGCCAGCCATACCAATATCCAGTTACGTGTCAGTACCATAAACATTGTTCAAACCTGCCAGCCATACCAATATCCAGTTACGTGTCAGTACCATAAACATTGTTCAAACCTGCCAGCCATACCAATATCCAGTTACATGTCAGTACCATAAACATTGTTCAAACCTGCCAGCCATACCAATATCCAGTTACGTGTCAGTACCATAAACATTGTTCAAACCTGCCAGCCATACCAATATCCAGTTACATGTCAGTACCATAAACATTGTCCAAACCTGTCAGCCATACCAATATCCAGTTACGTGTCAGTACCATAAACATTGTTCAAACCTGCCAGCCATACCAATATCCAGTTACGTGTCAGTACCATAAACATTGTTCAAACCTGCCAGCCATACCAATATCCAGTTACGTGTCAGTACCATAAACATTGTTCAAACCTGCCAGCCATACCAATATCCAGTTACGTGTCAGTACCATAAACATTGTTCAAACCTGCCAGCCATACCAATATCCAGTTACATGTCAGTACCATAAACATTGTTCAAACCTGCCAGCCATACCAATATCCAGTTTCGTGTCAGTACCATAAGCATTGTCCAAACCTGCCAGCCATAAAAATATCCAGTTACATGTAAGTGCCATAAACATTGTTCAAACCTGCCAGCCATACCAATATCCAGTTACGTGTCAGTACCATAAACATTGTCCAAACCTGCCAGCCATACCAATATCCAGTTACGTGTCAGTACCATAAACATTGTTCAAACCTGCCAGCCATACCAATATCCAGTTACGTGTCAGTACCATAAACATTGTCCAAACCTGTCAGCCATACCAATATCCAGTTACGTGTCAGTACCATAAACATTGTTCAAACCTGCCAGCCATACCAATATCCAGTTACGTGTCAGTACCATAAACATTGTTCAAACCTGCCAGCCATACCAATATCCAATTACGTGTCAGTACCATAAACATTGTTCAAACCTTCCAGCCATACCAATATCCAGTTACGTGTCAGTACCATAAACATTGTTCAGACCTGCCAGCCATACCAATATCCAGTTACGTGTCAGTACCAAAAAACGTTGTTCAAACCTGTCAGCCATACCAATATCCAGTTACAAGTCAGTACCATAAACATTGTCCATACCTGCCAGCCATACCAATATCCACTAACGTGTCAGTACCATAAGCATTGTTCAAACCTGTCAGCCATACCAATATCCATTTACGTGTCAGTACCATAAACATTGTTCAAACCTGCCAGCCATACCAATATCCAGTTACGTGTCAGTACCATAAACATTGTCCAAACCTGCCAGCCATACCAATATCCAGTTACATGTCAGTACCATAAACATTGTTCAAACCTGCCAGCCATACCAATATCCAGTTACGTGTCAGTACCATAAACATTGTTCAAACCTGCCAGCCATACCAATATCCAGTTACGTGTCAGTACATTAAACATTGTTCAAACCTGCCAGCCATACCAATATCCAGTTACGTGTCAGTACCATAAACATTGTTCAAACCTGCCAGCCATACCAATATCCAGTTACGTGTCAGTACCATAAACATTGTCCAAACCTGCCAGCCATACCAATATCCAGTTACGTGTCAGTACCATAAACATTGTTCAAACCTGCCAGCCATACCAATATCCAGTTACATGTCAGTACCATAAGCATTGTTCAAACCTGCCAGCCATACCAATATCCAGTTTTGTGTCAGTACCATAAACATTGTTCAAACCTGTTAGCCATACCAATATCCAGTTACGTGTCAGTACCATAAACATTGTCCAAACCTGCCAGCCATACCAATATCCAGTTACGTGTCAGTACCATAAACATTGTCCAAACCTGCCAGCCATACCAATATCCAGTTACGTGTCAGTACCATAAACATTGTCCAAACCTGCCAGCCATACCAATATCCAGTTACGTGTCAGTACCATAAACATTGTCCAAACCTGCCAGCCATACCAATATCCAGTTACGTGTCAGTACCATAAACATTGTCCAAACCTGCCAGCCATACCAATATCCAGTTACGTGTCAGTACCATAAACATTGTTCAAACCTGCCAGCCATACCAATATCCAGTTACATGTCAGTACCATAAACATTGTTCAAACCTGTCAGCCATACCAATATCCAGTTACGTGTCAGTACCATAAACATTGTTCAAACCTGTCAGCCATACCAATATCCAGTTACGTGTCAGTACCATAAACATTGTTCAAACCTGCCAGCCATACCAATATCCAGTTACGTGTCAGTACCATAAACATTGTTCAAACCTGCCAGCCATACCAATATCCAGTTACATGTCAGTACCATAAACATTGTCCAAACCTGCCAGCCATACCAATATCCAGTTACGTGTCAGTACCATAAACATTGTTCAAACCTGCCAGCCATACCAATATCCAATTACGTCTCAGTACCATAAACATTGTTCAAACCTGCCAGCCATACCAATATCCAGTTTCGTGTCAGTACCATAAGCATTGTCCAAACCTGCCAGCCATACAAATATCCAGTTACATGTAAGTGCCATAAACATTGTTCAAACCTGCCAGCCATACCAATATCCAGTTACGTGTCAGTACCATAAACATTGTTCAAACCTGCCAGCCATACCAATATCCAGTTACGTGTCAGTACCATAAACATTGTCCAAACCTGCCAGCCATACCAATATCCAGTTACGTGTCAGTACCATAAACATTGTTCAAACCTGCCAGCCATACCAATATCCAGTTACGTGTCAGTACCATAAACATTGTTCAAACCTGCCAGCCATACTAATATCCAGTTGTGTGTCAGTACCATAAGCATTGTTCAAACCTGCCAGACATACCAATATCCAGTTACATGTCAGTACCATAAACATTGTTCAAACCTGTCAGCCATACCAATATCCAGTTAAGTGTCAGTACCATAAAAATTGTTCAAACCTGCCAGCCATACCAATATCCACTAACGTGTCAGTACCATAAGCATTGTTCAAACCTGTCAGCCATACCAATATCCATTTACGTGTCAGTACCATAAACATTGTTCAAACCTGCCAGCCATACCAATATCAAGTTACGTGTCAGTACCATAAACATTGTCCAAACCTGCCAGCCATACCAATATCCAGTTACATGTCAGTACCATAAGCATTGTCCAAACCTGCCAGCCATACCAATATCCAGTTACGTGTCAGTACATTAAACATTGTTCAAACCTGCCAGCCATACCAATATCCAGTTACGTGTCAGTACCATAAACATTGTTCAAACCTGCCAGCCATACCAATATCCAATTACGTGTCAGTACCATAAACATTGTTCAAACCTGCCAGCCATACCAATATCCAGTTACATGTCAGTACCATAAACATTGTTCAAACCTGCCAGCCATACCAATATCCAGTTACGTGTCAGTACCATAAGCATTGTCCAAACCTGCCAGCCATACCAATATCCAGTTACGTGTCAGTACCATAAACATTGTTCAAACCTGTCAGCCATACCAATATCCAGTTACGTGTCAGTACCATAAACATTATTCAAACCTGCCAGCCATACCAATATCCAGTTACGTGTCAGTACCATAAACATTCTCCAAACCTGCCAGCCTTACCAATATCCAGTTACGTGTCAGTACCATAAACATTGTTCAAACCTGCCAGCCATACCAATATCCAGTTACGTGTCAGTACCATAAATATTGTTCAAACCAGACAGCCATACCAATATCCAATTACGTGTCAGTACCATTAACATTTTTCATACCTGCCAGCCATACCAATATCCAGTTATATGTCAGTACCATAAACATTGCTCAAACCTGCCAGCCATACCAATATCCAGTTATATGTCAGTACCATAAACATTGCTCAAACCTGCCAGCCATACCAATATCCAGTTACGTGTCAGTACCATAAGCATTGTCCAAACCTGCCAGCCATACCAATATCCAGTTACGTGTCAGTACCGTAAACATTGTTCAAACCTGCCAGCCATACCAATATCCAGTTACGTGTCAGTACCATAAACATTGTTCAAACCTGCCAGCCATACCAATATCCAGTTACGTGTCAGTACCATAAACATTGTCCAAACCTGCCAGCCATACCAATATCCAGTTACATGTCAGTACCATAAACATTGTTCAAACCTGTCAGCCATACCAATATCCATTTACGTGTCAGTACCATAAACATTGTTCAAACCTGCCAGCCATACCATTATCAAGTTACGTGTCTGTACCATAAACATTGTTCAAACCTGCCAGCCATACCATTATCAAGTTACGTGTCTGTACCATAAACATTGTTCAAACCTGCCAGCCATAGCAATATCCAGTTACGTGTCAGTACGATAAACATTGTCCAAACCTGCCAGCCATACCAATATCAAATTACGTGTCAGTACCATAAACATTGTCCAAACCTGCCAGCCATACCAATATCCAGCTACATGTCAGTACCATAAACATTGTTCAAACCTGCCAGCCATACCAATATCCAGTTACGTGTCAGTACCATAAACATTGTCCAAACCTGCCAGCCATACCAATATCCAGTTACGTGTCAGTACCATAAACATTGTTCAAACCTGCCAGCCATACCAATATCCAGTTATGTGTCAGTACCATAAACATTGTTCAAACCTGCCAGCCATACCAATATCCAGTTACGTGTCAGTACCATAAACATTGTCCAAACCTGCCAGCCATACCAATATCCAGTTACGTGTCAGTACCATAAACATTGTTCAAACCTGCCAGCCATACCAATATCCAGTTACGTGTCAGTACCATAAACATTGTTCAAACCTGCCAGCCATACCAATATCCAGTTACGTGTCAGTACCATAAACATTGTTCAAACCTGCCAGCCATACCAATATCCAGTTACATGTCAGTACCATAAACATTGTCCAAACCTGCCAGCCATACCAATATCCAGTTACGTGTCAGTACCATAAACATTGTCCAAACCTGCCAGCCATACCAATATCCAGTTATGTGTCAGTACCATAAACATTGTTCAAACCTGCCAGCCATACCAATATCCAGTTACATGTCAGTACCATAAACATTGTCCAAACCTGCCAGCCATACCAATATCCAGTTACGTGTCAGTACCATAAACATTGTTCAAACCTGCCAGCCATACCAATATCCAGTTACGTGTCAGTACCATAAACATTGCTCAAACCTGCCAGCCATACCAATATCCAGTTAGGTGTCAGTACCATAAACATTGTCCAAACCTGCCAGCCATACCAATATCCAGTTACGTGTCAGTACCATAAACATTGTTCAAACCTGCCAGCCATACCAATATCCAGTTACGTGTCAGTACCATAAACATTGTTCAAACCTGCCAGCCATACCAATATCCAGTTACGTGTCAGTACCATAAACATTGTTCAAACCTGCCAGCCATACCAATATCCAGTTACGTGTCAGTACCATAAACATTGTTCAAACCTGCCAGCCATACCAATATCCAGTTTGTGTCAGTACCGTAAACATTGTCCAAACCTGCCAGCCACACCAATATCCAGTTACGTGTCAGTACCATAAACATTGTCCAAACGTGTCAGCCATACCAATATCCAGTTACGTGTCAGTACCATAAACATTGTTCAAACCTGCCAGCCACACCAATATCCAATTACGTGTCAGTACCATAAACATTGTTCAAACCTGCCAGCCATACCAATATCCAGTTACGTGTCAGTACCATAAACATTGTTCAAACCTGCCAGCCATACCAATATCCAGTTACGTGTCAGTACCATAAACATTGTTCAAACCTGCCAGCCATACCAATATCCAGTTACGTGTCAGCACCATAAACATTGTCCAAACCTGCCAGCCATATCAATATCCAGTTATGTGTCAGTACCATAAACATTGTTCAAACCTGCCAGCCATACCAATATCCAGTTACTTGTCAGTACCATAAACATTGTTCAAACCTGCCAGCCATACCAATATCCAGTTACGTGTCAGTACCATAAACATTGTTCAAACCTGTCAGCCATACCAATATCCAGTTACGTGTCAGCACCATAAACATTGCTCAAACCTGTCAGCCATACCAATATCCAATTACGTCTCAGTACCATAAACATTGTTCAAACCTGCCAGCCATACCAATATCCAGTTTCGTGTCAGTACCATAAACATTGTTCAAACCTGCCAGCCATACCAATATCCAGTTACGTGTCAGTGCCATAAACATTGTTCAAACCTGCCAGCCATACCAATATCCAGTTACGTGTCAGTACCATAAGCATTGTTCAAACCTGCCAGCCATACCAATATCTAGTTACGTGTCAGTACCATAAACATTGTCCAAACCTGACAGCCATACCAGTATGCAGTTACGTGTCAGTACCATAAACATTGTCCAAACCTGCCAGCCATACCATTATCCAGTTACGTGTCAGTACCATAAGCATTGTTCAAACCTGCCAGCCATACCAATATCCAGTTACGTGTCAGTACCATAAACATTGTCCAAACCTGCCAGCCATACCAATATCCAGTTACGTGTCAGTACCATAAACATTGTTCAAACCTGCCAGCCATACCAATATCCAGTTACGTGTCAGTACCATAAACATTGTCCAAACCTGCCAGCCATACCAATATCCAGTTACGTGTCAGTACCATAAACATTGTCCAAACCTGCCAGCCATACCAATATCCAGTTACGTGTCAGTACCATAAACATTGTTCAAACCTGCCAGCCATACCAATATCCAATTACGTGTCAGTACCATAAACATTGTTCAAACCTGCCAGCCATACCAATATCCAGTTACGTGTCAGTACCATAAACATTGTCCAAACCTGCCAGCCATACCAATATCCAGTTACGTGTCAGTACCATAAACATTGTCCAAACCTGCCAGCCATACCAATATCCAGTTACGTGTCAGTACCATAAACATGGTTCAAACCTGCCAGCCATACCAATATCCAGTTACGTGTCTGTACCATAAACATTGTCCAAACCTGCTAGCCATACCAATATCCAGTTACGTGTCAGTACCATAAACATTATTCAAACCTGCCAGCCATACCAATATCCAGTTACGTGTCAGTACCATAAACATTGTCCAAACCTGCCAGCCATACCAATATCCAGTTACGTGTCAGTACCATAAACATTGTTCAAACCTGCCAGCCATACTAATATCCAGTTGTGTGTCAGTACCATAAGCATTGTTCAAACCTGCCAGACATACCAATATCCAGTTACATGTCAGTACCATAAACATTGTTCAAACCTGTCAGCCATACCAATATCCAGTTAAGTGTCAGTACCATAAAAATTGTTCAAACCTGCCAGCCATACCAATATCCAGTTACATGTCAGTACCATAAACATTGTCCATACCTGCCAGCCATACCAATATCCACTAACGTGTCAGTACCATAAGCATTGTTCAAACCTGTCAGCCATACCAATATCCATTTACTTCAGTACCATAAACATTGTTCAAACCTGTCAGCCATACCAATATCCAGTTACGTGTCAGTGCCATAAACATTGTGTCAGTACCATAAACATTGTCCAAACCTGCCAGCCATACCAATATCCTGTTACGTGTCAGTACATTAAACATTGTTCAAACCTGCCAGCCATACCAATATCCAATTACGTGTCAGTACCATAAACATTGTTCAAACCTGTCAGCCATACCAGTATCCAGTTACATGTCAGTACCATAAGCATTGTCCAAACCTGCCAGCCATACCAATATCCAGTTACGTGTCAGTACATTAAACATTGTTCAAACCTGCCAGCCATACCAATATCCAGTTACGTGTCAGTACCATAAACATTGTTCAAACCTGCCAGCCATACCAATATCCAATTACGTGTCAGTACCATAAACATTGTTCAAACCTGCCAGCCATACCAATATCCAGTTACATGTCAGTACCATAAACATTGTTCAAACCTGCCAGCCATACCAATATCCAATGACGTGTCAGTACCATTAACATTGTCCAAACCTGCCAGCCATACCAATATCCAGTTACGTGTCAGTACCATAAACATTGTTCAAACCTGCCAGCCATACCAATATCCAGTTACATGTCAGTACCATAAACATTGTCCATACCTGCCAGCCATACCAGTATCCAGTTACGTGTCAGTACCATAAACATTGTTCAAACCTGTCAGCCATACCAATATCCAGTTACGTGTCAGTGCCATAAACATGGTTCAAACCTGCCAGCCATACCAATATCCAGTCACATGTCAGTACCATAAACATTGTCCAAACCTGCCAGCCATACCAATATCCAGTTACATGTCAGTACCATAAACATTGTCCAAACCTGCCAGCCATACCAATATCCAGTTACGTGTCAGTACCATAAACATTCTCCAAACCTGCCAGCCTTACCAATATCCTGTTACGTGTCAGTACCATAAACATTGTTCAAACCTGCCAGCCATACCAATATCCAGTTACGTGTCAGTACATTAAACATTGTTCAAACCTGCCAGCCATACCAATATCCAGTTACGTGTCAGTACCATAAACATTGTTCAAACCTGCCAGCCATACCAATATCCAGTTACGTGTCAGTACCATAAACATTGTTCAAACCTGCCAGCCATACCAATATCCAGTTACGTGTCAGTACCATAAACATTGTTCAAACCTGCCAGCCATACCAATATCCAGTTACGTGTCAGTACCATAAACATTGTTCAAACCTGCCAGCCATACCAATATCCAGTTACGTGTCAGTACCATAAACATTGTTCAAACCTGTCAGCCATACCAATATCCAGTTACATGTCAGTACCATAAACATTGTCCAAACCTGCTAGCCATACCAATATCCAGTTACATGTCAGTACCATAAACATTGTTCAAACCTGCCAGCCATACCAATATCCAGTTACATGTCAGTTCCATAAACATTGTCCAAACCTGCCAGCCATACCAATATCCAGTTACGTGTCAGTACCATAAACATTGTCCATACCTGCCAGCCATACCAATATCCACTAACGTGTCAGTACCATAAACATTGTTCAAACCTGCCAGCCATACCAATATCCAGTTACGTGTCAGTACCATAAACATTGTTCAAACCTGCCAGCCATACCAATATCCAGTTACGTGTCAGTACCATAAACATTGTTCAAACCTGCCAGCCATACCAATATCCAGTTACGTGTCAGTACCATAAACATTGTTCAAATCTGCCAGCCATACCAATATCCAGTTATGTGTCAGTACCATAAACATGGTTCAAACCTGCCAGCCATACCAATATCCAGTCACATGTCAGTACCATAAACATTGTCCAAACCTGCCAGCCATACCAATATCCAGTTACGTGTCAGTACCATAAACATTGTTCAAACCTGCCAGCCATACCAATATCCAGTTACGTGTCAGTACCATAAACATTGTTCAAACCTGCCAGCCATACCAATATCCAGTTACGTGTCAGTACCATAAACATTGTTCAAACCTGCCAGCCATACCAATATCAAGTTACGTGTCAGTACCATAAACATGGTTCAAACCTGCCAGCCATACCAATATCCAGTTACGTGTCAGTACCATAAACATTGTTCAAACCAGCCAGCCATACCAATATCCAGTTACGTGTCAGTACCATAAACATTGTCCAAACCTGCCAGCCATACCAATATCCAGTTACGTGTCAGTACCATAAACATTGTCCAAACCTGCCAGCCATACCAATATCCAGTTACGTGTCAGTACCATAAACATTGTCCAAACCTGTCAGCCATACCAATATCCAGTTACGTGTCAGTACCATAAACATTGTTCAAACCTTCCAGCCATACCAATATCCAGTTACGTGTCAGTACCATAAACATTGTTCAGACCTGCCAGCCATACCAATATCCAGTTACGTGTCAGTACCATAAACATTGTTCAAACCTGTCAGCCATACCAATATCCAGTTACTTGTCAGTACCATAAACATTGTTCAAACCTGCCAGCCATACCAATATCCAATTACGTGTCAGTACCATAAACACTGTTCAAACCTGCCAGCCATACCAATATCCAGTTACGTGTCAGTACCATAAACATTGTTCAAACCTGCCAGCCATACCAATATCCAGTTACGTGTCAGTACCATAAACATTGTTCAAACCTGCCAGCCATACCAATATCCAGTTACGTGTCAGTACCATAAGCATTGTTCAAACCAGCCAGCCATACCAATATCTAGTTACGTGTCAGTACCATAAACATTGTCCAAACCTGCCAGCCATACCAGTATGCAGTTACGTGTCAGTACCATAAACATTGTCCAAACCTGTCAGCCATACCAATATCCAGTTACGTGTCAGTAACATAAACATTGTTCAAACCTGCCAGCCATACCAATATCCAGTTACGTGTCAGTAACATAAACATTGTCCAAACCTGTCAGCCATACCAATATCCAGTTACGTGTCAGTACCATAAACATTGTCCAAACCTGCCAGCCATACCAATATCCAGTTACGTGTCAGTACATTAAACATTGTTCAAACCTGCCAGCCATACAAATATCCAGTTACGTGTCAGTACCATAAACATTGTTCAAACCTGCCAGCCATACCAATATCCAATTACGTGTCAGTACCATAAACAATGTTCAAACCTGCCAGCCATACCAATATCCAGTTACATGTCAGTACCATAAACATTGTTCAAAACTGCCAGCCATACCAATATCCAGTAACGTGTCAGTACCATAAGCATTGTCCAAACCTGCCAGCCATACCAATATCAGGTTAAGTGTCAGTACCATAAACATTGTTCAAACCTGCCAGCCATACCAATATCCAGTTATATGTCAGTACCATAAACATTGTCCAAACCTGCCAGCCATACCAATATCCAGTTACGTGTCAGTACCATAAACATTGTTCAAACCTGGCAGCCTTACCAATATCCAGTTACGTGTCAGTACCATAAACATTGCTCAAACCTGCCAGCCATACCAATATCCAGTTACGTGTCAGTACCATAAACATTGTTCAAACCTGCCAGCCATACCAATATCCAATTACGTGTCAGTACCATAAACATTGTTCAAACCTGCCAGCCATACCAATATCCAGTTACGTGTCAGTACATTAAACATTGTTCAAACCTGCCAGCCATACCAATATCCAGTTACGTGTCAGTACCATAAACATTGTTCAAACCTGCCAGCCATACCAATATCCAGTTACGTGTCAGTACCATAAACATTGTTCAAACCTGCCAGCCATACCAATATCCAGTTACATGTCAGTACCATAAACATTGTTCAAACCTGCCAGCCATACCAATATCCAGTTACGTGTCAGTACCATAAACATTGTTCAAACCTGCCAGCCATACCAATATCCAGTTACGTGTCAGTACCATAAGCATTGTTCAAACCTGTCAGCCATACCAATATCCAGTTACGTGTCAGTACCATAAACATTGTTCAAACCGGTCAGCCATACCAATATTGTTACATGCCAGTACCATAAACATTGTTCCAACCTGCCAGCCATACCAATATCCAGTTACGTGTCAGTACTATAAACATTGTTCAAACCTGACAGCCATACCAATATCCAATGAAGTGTCAGTACCATAAACATTGTCCAAACCTGCCAGCCATACCAATATCCAGTTACGTGTCAGTACCATAAACATTGTTCAAACCTGCCAGCCATACCAATATCCAGTTACGTGTCAGTACCATAAACATTGTTCAAACCTGCCAGCCATACCAATATCCAGTTACGTGTCAGTACCATAAACATTGTTCAAACCTGCCAGCCATACCAATATCCAGTTACGTGTCAGTACCATAAACATTGTTCAAACCTGCCAGCCATACCAATATCCAATTACGTGTCAGTACCATAAACAATATTCAAACCTGCCAGCCATACCAATATCCAGTTACGTGTCAGTACCATAAACATTGTTCAAACCTGCCAGCCATACAAATATGCAGTTATATGTCAGTACCATAAACATTGTTCAAACCTGCCAGCCATATCAATATCCAGTTACATATAAGTACCATAAACATTGTTCAAACCTGCCAGCCATACCAATATCCAGTTACGTGTCAGTACCATAAACATTGTTCAAACCTGCCAGCCATACCAATATCCAGTTACGTGTCAGTACCATAAACATTGTTCAAACCTGCCAGCCATACCAATATCCAGTTACGTGTCAGTACCATAAACTATGTTCAAACCTGCCAGCCATACCAATATCCAATGACGTGTCAGTACCATTAACATTGTCCAAACCTGCCAGCCATACCAATATCCAGTTACGTGTCAGTACCATAAACATTGTTCAAACCTGCCAGCCATACCAATATCCAGTTACGTGTCAGTACCATAAACATTGTCCAAACCTGCCAGCCATACCAATATCCAGTTACGTGTCAGTACCATAAACATTGTCCAAACCTGCCAGCCATACCAATATCCAGTTACGTGTCAGTACCATAAACATTGTTCAAACCTGCCAGCCATACCAATATCCAGTTACGTGTCAGTACCATAAACATTGTTCAAACCTGCCAGCCATACCAATATCCAGTTACATGTCAGTACCATAAACATTGTTCCAACCTGCCAGCCATACCAATATCCAGTTACGTGTCAGTACCATAAGCATTGTTCAAACCTGTCAGCCATACCAATATCCAGTTACGTGTCAGTACCATAAACATTGTTCAAACCTGCCAGCCATACCAATATCCAGTTACGTGTCAGTACCATAAACATTGTCCAAACCTGCCAGCCATACCAATATCCAGTTACGTGTCAGTACCATAAACATTGTCCAAACCTGCCAGCCATACCAATATCCAGTTACGTGTCAGTACCATAAACATTGTCCAAACCTGCCAGCCATACCAATATCCAGTTACGTGTCAGTACCATAAACATTGTTCAAACCTGCCAGCCATACCAATATCCAGTTACGTGTCAGTACCATAAACATTGTTCAAACCTGCCAGCCATACCAATATCCAGTTACGTGTCAGTACCATAAACATTGTTCAAACCTGCCAGCCATACCAATATCCAGTTACGTGTCAGTACCATAAACATTGTTCAAACCTGCCAGCCATACCAATATCCAATTACGTGTCAGTACCATAAACATTGTTCAAACCTGCCAGCCATACCAATATCCAGTTACGTGTCAGTACCATAAACATTGTTCAAACCTGCCAGCCATACCAATATCCAGTTACATGTCAGTACCATAAACATTGTTCAAACCTGCCAGCCATACCAATATCCAGTTACGTGTCAGTACCATAAACATTGTTCAAACCTGCCAGCCATACCAATATCCAGTTACGTGTCAGTACCATAAACATTGTTCAAACCTGCCAGCCATACCAATATCCAGTTACGTGTCAGTACCATAAACATTGTTCAAACCTGTCAGCCATACCAATATCCAGTTACGTGTCAGTACCATAAACATTGTTCAAACCTGCCAGCCATACCAATATCCAGTTACATGTCAGTACCATAAACATTGTTCAAACCTGCCAGCCATACCAATATCCAGTTACATGTCAGTACCATAAACATTGTTCAAACCTGCCAGCCATACCAATATCCAGTTACATGTCAGTACCATAAACATTGTCCAAACCTGCCAGCCATACCAATATCCAGTTACGTGTCAGTACCATAAACATTGTTCAAACCTGCCAGCCATACCAATATCCAGTTACGTGTCAGTACCATAAACATTGTCCAAACCTGCCAGCCATACCAATATCCAGTTACGTGTCAGTACCATAAACATTGTTCAAACCTGCCAGCCATACCAATATCCAGTTACGTGTCAGTACCATAAACATTGTTCAAACCTGCCAGCCATACCAATATCCAATTACGTGTCAGTACCATAAACATTGTTCAAACCTGCCAGCCATACCAATATCCAGTTACATGTCAGTACCATAAACATTGTTCAAACCTGCCAGCCATACCAATATCCAGTTACGTGTCAGTACCATAAGCATTGTCCAAACCTGCCAGCCATACCAATATCCAGTTACGTGTCAGTACCATAAGCATTGTCCAAACCTGCCAGCCATACCAATATCAGGTTAAGTGTCAGTACCATAAACATTGTTCAAACCTGCCAGCCATACCAATATCCAGTTATATGTCAGTACCATAAACATTGTTCAAACCTGCCAGCCATATCAATATCCAGTTACATATAAGTACCATAAACATTGTCCAAACCTGCCAGCCATACCAATATCCAGTTACGTGTCAGTACCATAAACATTGTCCAAACCTGCCAGCCATACCAATATCCAGTTACGTGTCAGTACCATAAATATTGTTCAAACCTGGCAGCCTTACCAATATCCATTTACGTGTCAGTACCATAAACATTGTCCAAACCTGCCAGCCATACCAATATGCAGTTACGTGTCAGTACCATAAACATTGTCCAAACCTGTCAGCCATACCAATATCCAGTTACGTGTCTGTACCCTAAACATTGTTCAAACCTGCCAGCCATACCAATATCCAGTTACGTGTCAGTACCATAAACATTGTCCAAACCTGTCAGCCATACCAATATCCAGTTACGTGTCAGTACCATAAACATTGTTCAAACCTGCCAGCCATACCAATATCCAGTTACGTGTCAGTACCATAAACATTGTTCAAACCTGCCAGCCATACCAATATCCAGTTACGTGTCAGTACCAAAAAACATTGTTCAAACCTGCCAGCCATACCAATATCCAGTTACGTGTCAGTACCATAAACATTGTTCAGACCTGCCAGCCATACCAATATCCAGTTACGTGTCAGTACCATAAACATTGTTCAAACCTGCCAGCCATACCAATATCCAGTTACGTGTCAGTACCATAAACATTGTTCAAACCTGCCAGCCATACCAATATCCAGTTACGTGTCAGTACCATAAACATTGTTCAAACCTGTCAGCCATACCAATATCCAGTTACATGTCAGTACCATAAACATTGTTCAAACCTGCCAGCCATACCAATATCCAGTTACGTGTCAGTACCATAAACATTGTTCAAACCTGTCAGCCATACCAATATCCAGTTACGTGCCAGTACCATAAACATTGTTCCAACCTGCCAGCCATACCATTATCCAGTTACGTGTCAGTACCATAAGCATTGTTCAAACCTGTCAGCCATACCAATATCCAATTACGTGTCAGTACCATAAACATTGTTCAAACCTGCCAGCCATACCAATATCCAATTACGTGTCAGTACCATAAACATTGTTCAAACCTGCCAGCCATACCAATATCCAGTTACGTGTCAGTACCATAAACATTGTTCAAACCTGCCAGCCATACCAATATCCAGTTACGTGTCAGTACCATAAACATTGTTCAGACCTGCCAGCCATACCAATATCCAGTTACGTGTCAGTACCAAAAAACATTGTTCAAACCTGCCAGCCATACCAATATCCAGTTACGTGTCAGTACCATAAACATTGTTCAAACCTGTCAGCCATACCAATATCCAGTTACATGTCAGTACCATAAACATTGTTCAAACCTGCTAGCCATACCAATATCCAGTTACGTGTCAGTACCATAAACATTGTTCAAACCTGCCAGCCATACCAATATCCAGTTACGTGTCAGTACCATAAACATTGTTCAAACCTGCCAGCCATACCAATATCCAATTACGTGTCAGTACCATAAACATTGTTCAAACCTGCCAGCCATACCAATATCCAGTTACGTGTCAGTACCATAAACATTGTTCAAACCTGCCAGCCATACCAATATCCATTTACGTGTCAGTACCATAAACATTGCTCAAACCTGCCAGCCATACCATTATCAAGTTACGTGTCTGTACCATAAACATTGTTCAAACCTGCCAGCCATACCATTATCAAGTTACGTGTCTGTACCATAAACATTGTTCAAACCTGCCAGCCATACCAATATCCAGTTACGTGTCAGTACCATAAACATTGTTCAAACCTGCCAGCCATACCAATATCCAATTACGTGTCAGTACCATAAACATTGTTCAAACCTGCCAGCTATACCAATATCCAGTTACATGTCAGTACCATAAACATTGTTCAAACCTGCCAGCCATACCAATACCCAGTTACATGTCAGTACCATAAACATTGTTCAAACCTGCCAGCCATACCAATATCCAGTTACGTGTCAGTACCATAAACATTCTTCAGACCTGCCAGCCATACCAATATCCAGTTACGTGTCAGTACCATAAACATTGTTCAAACCTGCCAGCCATACCAATATCCAGTTACATGTCAGTACCATAAACATTGTCCAAACCTGCCAGCCATACCAATATCCAGTTACGTGTCAGTACCATAAACATTGTTCAAACCTGCCAGCCATACCAATATCCAGTTACGTGTCAGTACCATAAACATTGTTCAAACCTGCCAGCCATACCAATATCCAGTTACGTGTCAGTACCATAAACATTGTCCAAACCTGCCAGCCATACCAATATCCAGTTACGTGTCAGTACCATAAACATTGTTCAAACCTGCCAGCCATACCAATATCCAGTTACGTGTCAGTACCATAAACATTGTTCAAACCTGCCAGCCATACCAATATCCAATTACGTGTCAGTACCATAAACATTGTTCAAACCTGCCAGCCATACCAGTATCCAGTTACATGTCAGTACCATAAACATTGTCCAAACCTGCCAGCCATACCAATATCCAGTTACGTGTCAGTACCATAAACATTGTTCAAACCTGCCAGCCATACCAATATCCAGTTACATGTCAGTACCATAAACATTGTTCAAACCTGCCAGCCATACCAATATCCAGTTACGTGTCAGTACCATAAACATTGTCCAAACCTGCCAGCCATACCAATATCCAGTTACGTGTCAGTACCATAAACATTGTCCAAACCTGCCAGCCATACCAATATCCAGTTACGTGTCAGTACCATAAACATTGTTCAAACCTGCCAGCCATACCAATATCCAGTTACGTGTCAGTACCATAAACATTGTCCAAACCTGCCAGCCATACCAATATCCAGTTACGTGTCAGTACCATAAACATTGTTCAAACCTGCCAGCCATAGCAATATCCAGTTATGTGTCAGTACCATAAACATTGTCCAAACCTGCCAGCCATACCAATATCCAGTTACGTGTCAGTACCATAAACATTGTTCAAACCTGCCAGCCATACCAATATCCAGTTACGTGTCAGTACCATAAACATTGTTCAAACCTGCCAGCCATACCAATATCCAGTTACGTGTCAGTACCATAAACATTGTTCAAACCTGCCAGCCATACCAATATCCAGTTACGTGTCAGTACCATAAACATTGTTCAAACCTGCCAGCCATACCAATATCCAGTTACGTGTCAGTACCATAAACATTGTTCAAACCTGCCAGCCATACCAATATCCAATTACGTGTCAGTACCATAAACATTGTTCAAACCTGCCAGCTATACCAATATCCAGTTACATGTCAGTACCATAAACATTGTTCAAACCTGCCAGCCATACCAATATCCAGTTACGTGTCAGTACCATAAACATTGTTCAAACCTGCCAGCCATACCAATATCCAGTTACGTGTCAGTACCATAAACATTGTCCAAACCTGCCAGCCATACCAATATCCAGTTACATGTCAGTACCATAAACATTGTTCAAACCTGCCAGCCATACCAATATCCAGTTACGTGTCAGTACCATAAACATTGTTCAAACCTGCCAGCCATACCAATATCCAGTTACGTGTCAGTACCATAAACATTGTCCAAACCTGTCAGCCATACCAATATCCAGTTACGTGTCAGTACCATAAACATTGTTCAAACCTGCCAGCCATACCAATATCCAGTTACGTGTCAGTACCATAAGCATTGTCCAAACCTGCCAGCCATACCAATATCCAGTTACGTGTCAGTACCATAAACATTGTTCAAACCTGTCAGCCATACCAATATCCAGTTACGTGTCAGTACCATAAACATTGTTCAAACCTGTCAGCCATACCAATATCCAGTTACGTGTCAGTACCATAAACATTGTTCAAACCTGCCAGCCATACCAATATCCAGTTACGTGTCAGTACCATAAACATTGTTCAAACCTGCCAGCCATACCAGTATCCAGTTACATGTCAGTGCCATAAACATTGTTCAAACCTGCCAGCCATACCAATATCCAGTTACGTGTCAGTACCATAAACATTGTTCAAACCTGCCAGCCATACCAATATCCAGTTACGTGTCAGTACCATAAACATTGTCCAAACCTGCCAGCCATACCAATATCCAGTTACGTGTCAGTACCATAAACATTGTTCAAACCTGCCAGCCATACCAATATCCAGTTACGTGTCAGTACCATAAACATTGTTCAAACCTGCCAGCCATACCAATATCCAGTTACGTGTCAGTACCATAAACATTGTTCAAACCTGCCAGCCATACCAATATCCAGTTACGTGTCAGTACCATAAACATTGTTCAAACCAGCCAGCCATACCAATATCCAGTCACGTCAGTACCATAAACATTGTTCAAACCTGTCAGCCATACCAATATCCAGTTACATGTCAGTACCATAAACATTGTTCAAACCTGCCAGCCATACCAATATCCAGTTACATGTCAGTACCATAAGCATTGTTCAAACCTGCCAGCCATACCAATATCCAGTTACGTGTCAGTACCATAAACATTGTTCAAACCTGCCAGCCATACCAATATCCAGTTACGTGTCAGTACCATAAACATTGTTCAAACCTGCCAGCCATACCAATATCCAGTTACGTGTCAGTACCATAAACATTGTTCAGACCTGCCAGCCATACCAATATCCAGTTACGTGTCAGTACCATAAACATTGTTCAAACCTTCTACCCATACCAATATCCAGTTACGTGTCAGTACCATAAACATTCTTCAAACCTGTCAGCCATACCAATATCCAGTTACATGTCAGAACCATAAACATTGTTCAAACCTGCCAGCCATACCAATATCCAGTTACATGTCAGTACCATAAACATTGTCCAAACCTGCCAGCCATACCAATATCCAGTTACGTGTCAGTACCATAAACATTGTTCAAACCTGCCAGCCATACCAATATCCAGTTACGTGTCAGTACCATAAACATTGTTCAAACCTGCCAGCCATACCAATATCCAGTTACATGTCAGTACCATAAACATTGTTCAAACCTGCCAGCCATACCAATATCCAGTTACGTGTCAGTACCATAAACATTGTTCAAACCTGCCAGCCATACCAATATCCAGTTACGTGTCAGTACCATAAGCATTGTCCAAACCTGCCAGCCATACAAATATCCAGTTACATGTAAGTGCCATAAACATTGTTCAAACCTGCCAGCCATACCAATATCTAGTTACGTGTCAGTACCATAAACATTGTCCAAACCTGACAGCCATACCAGTATGCAGTTACGTGTCAGTACCATAAACATTGTCCAAACCTGTCAGCCATACCAATATCCAGTTACGTGTCAGTACCATAAACATTGTCCAAACCTGTCAGCCATACCAATATCCAGTTACGTGTCAGTACCATAAACATTGTCCAAACCTGCCAGCCATACCAATATCCAGTTACATGTCAGTACCATAAACATTGTTCAAACCTGTCAGCCATACCAATATCCAGTTACATGTCAGTACCATAAACATTGTTCAAACCTGCCAGCCATACCAATATCCAGTTACGTGTCAGTACCATAAACATTGTTCAAACCTGCCAGCCATACCAATATCCAGTTACATGTCAGTACCATAAACATTGTTCAAACCTGCCAATGTCCAGTACCATAAACATTGTTCAAACCTGCCAGCCATACCAAAGTCCAGTTACGTGTCAGTACCATAAACATTGTTCAAACCTGCCAGCCATACCAATATCCAGTTACATGTTAGTACCATAAGCATTGTTCAAACCTGCCAGCCATACCAATATCCAGTTACATGTCAGTACCATAAACATTGTCCAAACCTGCCAGCCATACCAATATCCAGTTACATGTCAGTACCATAAACATTGTTCAAACCTGCCAGCCATACCAATACCCAGTTACATGTCAGTACCATAAACTATGTTCAAACCTGCCAGCCATACCAATATCCAATTGCATGTCAGTACCATAAACATTGTTCAAACCTGCCAGCCATACCAATATCGAATGACATGTCAGTACCATAAACATTGTCCAAACCTGCCAGCTATACCAATATCCAGTTGCATGTCAGTACCATAAACATTGTCCAAACCTGCCAGCCATACCAATATCCAGTTACATGTCAGTACCATAAACATTGTTCAAACCTGCCAGCCATACCAATATCCAGTTACATGTCAGTACCATAAACATTGTCCAAACCTGTCAGCCATACCAATATCCAGTTACGTGTCAGTACCATAAACATTTTCCAAACCTGCCAGCCATACCAATATCCAGTTACATGTCAGTACCATAAGCATTGTTCAAACCTGCCAGCCATACCAATATCCAGTTTTGTGTCAGTACCATAAACATTGTTCAAACCTGTTAGCCATACCAATATCCAGTTACATGTCAGTACCATAAACATTGTCCAAACCTGTCAGCCATACCAATATCCAGTTCTGTGTCAGTACCATAAACATTGTTCAAACCTGCCAGCCATAGCAATATCCAGTTATGTGTCAGTACCATAAACATTGTCCAAACCTGCCAGCCATACCAATATCCAGTTACGTGTCAGTACCATAAACATTGTCCAAACCTGCCAGCCATACCAATATCCAGTTACGTGTCAGTACCATAAACATTGTCCAAACCTGTCAGCCATACCAATATCCAATGACGTGTCAGTACCATAAACATTGTCCAAACCTGCCAGCCATACCATTATCCAGTTACGTGTCAGTACCATAAACATTGTCCAAACCTGCCAGCCATACCAATATCCAGTTACGTGTCAGTACCATAAACATTGTTCAAACCTGCCAGCCATACCAATATCCAGTTTGTGTCAGTACCATAAACATTGTCCAAACCTGCCAGCGATACCAATATCCAGTTATGTGTCAGTACCATAAACATTGTCCAAACCTGCCAGCCATACCAATATCCATTTACGTGTCAGTACCATAAACATTGTTCAAACCTGCCAGCCGTACCAATATCCAGTTACTTGTCAGTACCATAAACATTGTTCAAACCTGCCAGCCATACCAATATCCAGTTACATGTCAGTACCATAAACATTGTCCATACCTGCCAGCCATACCAATATCCAGTTACGTGTCAGTACCATAAACATTGTTCAATCCTGTCAGCCATACCAATATCCAGTTACGTGTCAGTACCATAAACATGGTTCAAACCTGCCAGACATACCAATATCCAGTTACGTGTCAGTACCATAAACATTGTTCAAACCTGCCAGCCATACGAATATCCAGTCACATGTCAGTACCATAAACATTGTCCAAACCTGCCAGCCATACCAATATCCAGTTACGTGTCAGTACCATAAACATTGTCCAAACCTGCCAGCCATATCAATATCCAGTTACGTGTCAGTACCATAAACATTGTTCAAACCTGTCAGCCATACCAATATCCAGTTACGTGTCAGTACCATAAACATTGTCCAAACCTGCCAGCCATACCAATATCCAGTTACATGTCAGTACCATAAACATTGTTCAAACCTGTCAGCCATACCAATATCCAGTTACGTGTCAGTGCCATAAACATTGTTCAAACCTGTCAGCCATACCAATATCCAGTTATGTGTCTGTACCATAAACATTCTCCAAACCTGCCAGCCTTACCAATATCCAGTTACGTGTCAGTACCATAAACATTGTTCAAACCTGCCAGCCATACCAATATCCAGTTACGTGTCAGTACATTAAACATTGTTCAAACCTGCCAGCCATACCAATATCCAGTTACGTGTCAGTACTATAAACATTGTTCAAACCTGCCAGCCATACCAATATCCAATTACGTGTCAGTACCATAAACATTGTTCAAACCTGCCAGCCATAACAATATCCAGTTACATGTCAGTACCATAAACATTGCTCAAACCTGCCAGCTATACCAATATCCAGTTACATGTCAGTACCATAAGCATTGTTCAAACCTGCCAGCCATACCAATATCCAGTTTTGTGTCAGTACCATAAACATTGTTCAAACCTGTTAGCCATACCAATATCCAGTTACATGTCAGTACCATAAACATTGTCCAAACCTGTCAGCCATACCAATATCCAGTTCTGTGTCAGTACCCTAAATATTGTTCAAACGTGCCAGCCATAGCAATAACCAGTTATGTGTCAGTACCATAAACATTGTCCAAGCCTGCCAGCCACACCAATATCCAGTTACGTGTCAGTACCATAAACATAATCCAAACCTGCCAGCCATACCAATATCCAGTTACGTGTCAGTACCATAAACATTGTCCAAACTTGTCAGCCATACCAATACCCAATGACGTGTCAGTACCATAAACATTGTCCAAACCTGCCAGCCATACCATTATCCAGTTACGTGTCAGTACCATAAACATTGTCCAAACCTTCCAGCCATACCAATATCCAGTTACGTGTCAGTACCATAAACAATGTCCAAACCTGCGAGCCATACCAATATCCAGTTATGTGTCAGTACCATAAACATTGTTCAAACCTGCCAGCCATACCAATATCCAGTTTGTGTCAGTACCATAAACATTGTCCAAACTTGCCAGCCATACCAATATCCAGTTACGTGTCAGTACCATAAACATTGTCCAAACTTGCTAGCCATACCAATATCCAGTTACGTGTCAGTACCATAAACATTGTTCAAACCAGTTAGCCATACCAATATCCAGTTATGTGTCAGTACCATAAACATTGTTCAAGCGTGCCAGCCATACCAATATCCAGTTACGAGTCAGTACCACAAACATTGTTCAAACCTGCCAGCCATACCAATATCCAGTTACATGTCAGTACCATAAACATTGTCCAAACCTGTCAGTCATACCAATATCCAGTTTCGTGTCAGTACCATAAACATTGTTCAAACCTGTCAGCCATACCAATATCCAATTACGTGTCAGTACCATAAACATTGTTCAAACCTGCCAGCCATACCAATATCCAGTTACGTGTCAGTACCATAAACATTGTTCAAACCTGCCAGCCATACCAATATCCAGTTACGTGTCAGTACCATAAACATTGTTCAAACCTGCCAGCCATGCCAATATCCAGTTACGTGTCAGTACCATAAACATTGTTCAAACCTGCCAGCAATACCAATATCCAGTTACGTGTCAGTACCATAAGCATAGTTCAAACCTGTCAGCCATACCAATATCCAGTTATATGTCAGTACCATAAACATGGTCCAAACCTGCCAGCCATTCCAATATCCAGTTACGTGTCAGTACCATAAACATTGTTCAAACCTGCCAGCCATACAAATATCCAGTTACGTGTCAGTACCATAAACATTGTTCAAACCTCCCAGCCATACCAATATCCAGTTACGTGTCAGTACCATAAACATTGTTCAAACCTGCCAGCCATACCAATATCCAGTTACGTGTCAGTACCATAAACATTGTCCAAACCTGTCAGCCATACCTATATCCAATTACGTGTCAGTACCACAAACATTGTTCAAACCTGCCAGCCAAACCAATATCCAGTTACGTGTCAGTACCATAAACATTGTTCAAACCTGCCAGCCAAACCAATATCCAGTTACGTGTCAGTACCATAGACATTGTCCAAACCTGCCAGCCGTACCAATATCCAATAACGCGTCAGTACCATAAACTTTGTTCAAACCTGCCAGCTATACCAATATCCAGTTACTTGTCAGCACCATAAGCATTGTTCAAACCTGCCAGCCATACCAATGTCCAATTCCGTGTCAGTACCATAATCATTGTTTAAACCTGCCAGCCATACCAATATCCAGTTACGTGTCAGTGCCATAAACATTGTTCAAACCTGTCAGCCATACCAATATCCAGTTAAGTGTCAGTGCCATAAACATTGTTCAAACCAGTGAGCCATACCAATATTTTACATATCAGTACCATAAACATTGTTCAAACCTGCCAGCCATACCAATATCCAGTTACATGTCAGTACCATAAGCATTGTTCAAACCTGTCAGCCATACCAATATCCAGTTACGTGTCAGTACTATAAACATTGTTCAAACCTGTCAGCCATACCAATATCCAGTTACATGTCAGTACCATAAACATTGTCCAAACCTGCCAGCCATACCAATATGCAGTTACATGTCATTACCATAAGCATTGGTCAAACCTGCCAGCCATACCAATATCCAGTTATATGTCAGTACCATAACCATTGTTCAAACCTGCCAGCCATACCAATATCCAGTTACATGTAAGTACCATAAACATTGTCCAAACCTGCCAGCCATACCAATATCCAGTTACATGTCAGTACCATAAACATTGTTCAAACGTGCCTGCCTTACCAATATCCAGTTACGTGTCAGTACCATAAACATTGTTCAAACCTGCCAGCCATACCAATATCCAGTTACGTGTCAGTACCATAAACATTGTCCAAACCTGCCAGCCATACCAATATGCAGTTACGTGTCAGTACCATAAACATTGTCCAAACGTGTCAGCCATACCAATATCCAGTTACGTGTCAGTACCATAAACATTGTCCAAACCTGTCAGCCATACCAATATCCAGTTACGTGTCAGTACCATAAACATTTTTCAAACCTGTCAGCCATACCAATATCCAGTTACATGTCAGTACCATAAACATTGCTCAAACCTGCCAGCCATACCAATATCCAGTTACGTTTCAGTACCATAAACATTGTTCAAACCTGCCAGCCATACCAATATCCAGTTACATGTCAGTACCATAAACATTGTCCAAACCTGTCAGCCATACCAATATCCAGTTACGTGTCAGCACCATAAACAGTGCTCAAACCTGTCAGCCATACCAATATCCAATTACATGTCAGTACCATAAACATTGTTCAAACTGCCAGCCATACAAATATCCAGTTACATGTAAGTACCATAAATATTGTTCAAACCTGCCAGCCATACCAATATCCAGTTACGTGTCAGTACCATAAGCATTGTCCAAACCTGCCAGCCATACAAATATCCAGTTACATGTAAGTACCATAAATATTGTTCAAACCTGCCAGCCATACCAATATCCAGTTATGTATCAGTACCATAAGCATTGTTCAAACCTGCCAGCCATACCAATATCCAGTTACGTTTCAGTACCATAAACATTGCTCAAACCTGTCAGCCATACCAATATCCAGTTACGTGTCAGTACCATAAACATTGTTCAAACCTGCCAGCCATTCCAATATCTAGTTACGTTTCAGTACCATAAACATTGTTCAAACCTGCCAGCCATACCAATATCCAGTTACGAGTCAGTACCATAAACATTGTTCAAACCTGTCAGCCATACCAATATCCAGTTACATGTCAGTACCATAAACATTGTTCAAACCTGCTAGCCATACCAATATCCAGTTACGTGTCAGTACCATAAACATTGTTCAAACCTGTCAGCCATACCAATATCCAGTTACATGTCAGTACCATAAACATTGTCCAAACCTGCTAGCCATACCAATCTCCAGTTACGTGTCAGTACCATAAACATTGTTCAAACCTGCCAGCCATACCAATATCCAGTTACATGTCAGTACCATAAGCATTGTCCAAACCTGCCAGCCATGCCAATATCCAGTTACGTGTCAGTACCATAAACATTGTTCAAACCTGCCAGCCATACCAATATCCAGTTGCGTGTCAGTACCATAAACATTGTTCAAACCTGCCAGCCATACCAATATCCAGTTACATTTCAGTAACATAAACATTGTTCAAACCTGTCAGCCATACCAATATCCAGTTACGTGTCAGTACCATAAACATTGTTCATACCTGCCAGCCATACCAATATCCAGTTACATGTCAGTACCATAAGCATTGTTCAAACCTGTCAGCCATACCAATATCCAGTTACATGTCAGTACCATAAGTATTGTTCAAACCTGCCAGCCATACCAATATCCAGTTACATGTCAGTACCATAAACATTGTTCAAACCTGTCAGCCATACCAATATCCAGTTACGTGTCAGTACCATAAGCATTGTTCAAGCCTGTCAGCCATACCAATATCCAGTTACGTGTCAGTACCATAAACGTTGTTCAAACCTGTCAGCCGTACCAATATCCAGTTACGTGTCAGTACCATAAACATTGTCCAAAGCTGCCAGCCATACCAATATTCAGTTACATGTCAGTACCGTAAGCATTGTTCAAACCTGCCAGCAATACCAATATCCAGTTACATGTCAGTACCGTAAACATTGTTCAAACCTGTCAGCCATACCAATATCCAGTTAGGTGTCAGTGCCATAAACATTGTTCAGACCTGTCAGTCATACCAATATTGCTACATGTCAGTACCATAAACATTGTCCAAACCTGCCAGCCATACCAATATCCAATTACACGTCAGTACCATAAACATTGTTCAAACTTGCCAGCCATACCAATATCCAGTTACATGTCAGTACCATAAACATTGTTCAAACCTGCCAGCCATACCAATATCCAATTACATGTCAGTACCATAAACATTGTTCAAACCTGCCAGCCATACCAATATCGAATGACGTGTCAGTACCATAAACATTGTCCAAACCTGCCAGCCATACCAATATCCAGTTGCATGTCAGTACCATAAACATTGTCCAAACCTGCCAGCCATACCAATATCCAGTTACGTGTCAGTACCATAAACATTGTTCAAACCTGCCAGCCATACCAATATCCAGTTACGTGTCAGTACCATAAACATTGTCCAAACCTGTCAGCCATACCAATATCCAGTTACGTGTCAGTACCATAAACATTGTCCAAACCTGTCAGCCATACCAATATCCAGTTACGTGTCAGTACCATAAACATTGTCCAAACCTGCCAGCCATACCAATATCCAGTTACATGTCAGTACCATAAACATTGTCCAAACCTGTCAGCCATACCAATATCCAGTTACGTGTCAGTACCATAAATATTGTTCAAACCTGTCAGCCATACCAATATCCAGTTACGTGTCAGTACCATAAACATTGTTCAAACCTGCCAGTCATACCAATATCCAGTTACATGTCAGTACCATAAACATTGTTCAAACCTGCTAGCCATACCAATGTCCAGTTAGGTGTCAGTACCATAAACATTGTTCAAACCTGCCAGCCATACCAATGTCCAGTTACATGTCAGTACCATAAACATTGTTCAAACCTGCCAGCCATACCAATATCCAGTTACATGTCAGTGCCATAAGCATTGTTCAAACCTGCCAGCCATACCAATACCCAGTTACATGTCAGTACCATAAACATTGTCCAAACCTGCCAGCCATACCAATATCCAATTACATGTCAGTACCATAAACATTGTTCAAACCTGTCAGCCATACCAATATCCAGTTACATGTCAGTACCATAAACATTGTTCAAACCTGCCAGCCATGCCAATATCCAATTGCATGTCAGTACCATAAACATTGTTCAAACCTGCCAGCCATACCAATATCGAATGACATGTCAGTACCATAAACATTGTCCAAACCTGCCAGCTATACCAATATCCAGTTGCATGTCAGTACCATAAACATTGTCCAAACATGCCAGCCATACCAATATCCAGTTACATGTCAGTACCATAAACATTGTTCAAACCTGGCAGTCATACCAATATCCAGTTACATGTCAGTACCATAAACATTGTCCAAACCTGCCAGCCATACCAATATCCAGTTACGTGTCAGTACCATAAACATTGTTCAAACCTGCCAGCCATACCAATATCCAGTTACGTGTCAGTACCATAAATATTGTTCAAACCTGCCAGCCATACCATTATCCAGTTGTGTCAGTTCCATAAACATTGTTCAAACCTGCCAGCCATACCAATATCCAGTTACGTGTCAGTACCTAAGCATTGTTCAAACCTGTCACCCATACCAATATCCAGTTATGTGTCAGTTCCATAGACATTGTCCAAACCTGCCATCCATACCAATATCCATTTACGTGTCAGTACCATAAACATTGTTTAAACCTGCCAGCCATACCAATATCCAGTTACGTGTCAGTACCATAAACATTGTTCAAACCTGCCAGCCATACCAATATCCAGTGACATGTCAGTACCATAAACATTGTCCATACCTGCCAGCCATACCAATATCCAGTTACGTGTCAGTACCATAAACATTGTTCAAACCTGCCAGCCATACCAATATCCAGTTACATGTCAGTACCATAAACATTGTTCAAACCTGCCAGCCATAATAATATCCAATTACGTGTCTGTACCATAAACATTGTCCAAACCTGCCAGCCATACCAATATCCAGTTACGTGTCAGTACCATAAACATTGTCCAAACCTGCCTGCCATACCAATATCCAATTACGTGTCAGTACCATAAGCATTGTCCAAACCCGCCAGCCATACCAATATCCAGTTATGTGTCAGTACCATAAGCATTGTTCAAACCTGCCAGCCATACCAATATCCAGTTACGTGTCAGTACCATAAGCATTGTCCAAACCTGCCAGCCATACAAATATCCAGTTACATGTAAGTACCATAAATATTGTTCAAACCTGCCAGCCATACCAATATCCAGTTACGTATCAGTACCATAAGCATTGTTCTAAACTGCCAGCCATACCAATATCCAGTTACGTTTCAGTACCATAAACATTGTCCAAACCTGTCAGCCATACCAATATCCAGTTACGTGTCAGTACCATAAACATTGTTCAAACCTGCCAGCCATTCCAATATCTAGTTACGTTTCAGTACCATAAACATTGTCCAAACTTGTCAGCCATACCAATATCCAGTTACGTGTCAGCACCATAAACATTGCTCAAACCTGTCAGCCATACCAATATCCAATTACGTGTCAGTACCATAAACATTGTTCAAACCTGCCAGCTATACCAATATCCAGTTACGTGTCAGTACCATAAACATTGTTCAAACCTGCCAGCCATACCAATATCCAGTTACGTGTCAGTACCATAAACATTGTTCAAACCTGTCAGCCATACCAATATCCAGTTACATGTCAGTACCATAAACATTGTTCAAACCTGCTAGCCATACCAATATCCAGTTACGTGTCAGTACCATAAACATTGTTCAAACCTGTCAGCCATACCAATATCCAGTTACATGTCAGTACCATAAACATTGTCCAAACCTGCTAGCCATACCAATCTCCAGTTACGTGTCAGTACCATAAACATTGTTCAAACCTGCCAGCCATACCAATATCCAGTTACATGTCAGTACCATAAGCATTGTCCAAACCTGCCAGCCATGCCAATATCCAGTTACTTGTCAGTACCATAAACATTGTTCAAACCTGCCAGCCATACCAATATCCAGTTGCGTCTCAGTACCATAAACATTGTTCAAACCTGCCAGCCATACCAATATCCAGTTACATTTCAGTAACATAAACATTGTTCAAACCTGTCAGCCATGCCAATATCCAGTTACGTGTCAGTACCATAAAAATTGTTCATACCTGCCAGCCATACCAATATCCAGTTACATGTCAGTACCATAAGCATTGTTCAAACCTGTCAGCCATACCAATATCCAGTTACATGTCAGTACCATAAGTATTGTTCAAACCTGCCAGCCATACCAATATCCAGTTACATGTCACTACCACAAACATTGTTCAAACCTGTCAGCCATACCAATATCCAGTTACGTGTCAGTACCATAAGCATTGTTCAAGCCTGTCAGCCATACCAATATCCAGTTACGTGTCAGTACTATAAACGTTGTTCAAACCAGTCAGCCGTACCAATATCCAGTTACGTGTCAGTACCATAAACATTGTCCAAAGCTGCCAGCCATACCAATATCCAGTTACATGTCAGTACCGTAAGCATTGTTCAAACCTGCCAGCAATACCAATATCCAGTTACATGTCAGTACCGTAAACATTGTTCAAACCTGTCAGCCATACCAATATCCAGTTACGTGTCAGTGCCATAAACATTGTTCAGACCTGTCAGTCATACCAATATTGTTACATGTCAGTACCATAAACATTGTCCAAACCTGCCAGCCATACCAATATCCAATTACATGTCAGTACCATAAACATTGTCCAAACCTGTCAGCCATACCAATATCCAGTTACGTGTCAGTACCATAAACATTGTTCAAACCTGTCAGCCATACCAATATCCAGTTACGTGTCAGTACCATAAACATTGTTCAAACCTGCCAGTCATACCAATATCCAGTTACGTGTCAGTACCATAAACATTGTTCAAACCTGCTAGCCATACCAATGTCCAGTTAGGTGTCAGTACCATAAACATTGTTCAAACCTGCCAGCCATACCAATGTCCAGTTACGTGTCAGTACCATAAACATTGTTCAAACCTGCCAGCCATACCAATATCCAGTTACATGTCAGTACCATAAGCATTGTTCAAACCTGCCAGCCATACCAATATCCAGTTACATGTCAGTACCATAAACATTGTCCAAACCTGCCAGCCATACCAATATCCAATTACATGTCAGTACCATAAACATTGTTCAAACCTGCCAGCCATACCAATATCCAGTTACATGTCAGTACCATAAACATTGTTCAAACCTGCCAGCCATACCAATATCCAATTGCATGTCAGTACCATAAACATTGTTCAAACCTGCCAGCCATACCAATATCGAATGACGTGTCAGTACCATAAACATTGTCCAAACCTGCCAGCTATACCAATATCCAGTTGCATGTCAGTACCATAAACATTGTCCAAACATGCCAGCCATACCAATATCCAGTTACATGTCAGTACCATAAACATTGTTCAAACCTGGCAGTCATACCAATATCCAGTTACATGTCAGTACCATAAACATTGTCCAAACCTGCCAGCCATACCAATATCCAGTTACGTGTCAGTACCATAAACATTGTTCAAACCTGCCAGCCATACCAATATCCAGTTACGTGTCAGTACCATAAATATTGTTCAAACCTGCCAGCCATACCAATATCCAGTTGTGTCAGTTCCATAAACATTGTTCAAACCTGCCAGCCATACCAATATCCAGTTACGTGTCAGTACCTAAGCATTGTTCAAACCTGTCAGCCATACCAATATCCAGTTATGTGTCAGTTCCATAGACATTGTCCAAACCTGCCATCCATACCAGTATCCATTTATGTGTCAGTACCATAAACATTGTTTAAACCTGCCAGCCATACCAATATCCAGTTACGTGTCAGTACCATAAACATTGTTCAAACCTGCCAGCCATACCAATATCCAGTGACATGTCAGTACCATAAACATTGTCCATACCTGCCAGCCATACCAATATCCAGTTACGTGTCAGTACCATAAACATTGTCCATACATGTCAGCCATACCAATATCCAATTACGTGTCAGTACCATAAACATTGTTCAAACCTGCCAGCCATACCAATATCCAGTTACATGTCAGTACCATAAACATTGTTCAAACCTGCCAGCCATAATAATATCCAATTACGTGTCTGTACCATAAACATTGTCCAAACCTGCCAGCCATACCAATATCCAGTTACGTGTCAGTACCATAAACATTGTCCAAACCTGCCTGCCATACCAATATCCAATTACGTGTCAGTACCATAAGCATTGTCCAAACCCGCCAGCCATACCAATATCCAGTTATGTGTCAGTACCATAAGCATTGTTCAAACCTGCCAGCCATACCAATATCCAGTTACGTGTCAGTACCATAAGCATTGTCCAAACCTGCCAGCCATACAAATATCCAGTTACATGTAAGTACCATAAATATTGTTCAAACCTGCCAGCCATACCAATATCCAGTTACGTATCAGTACCATAAGCATTGTTCAAACCTGCCAGCCATACCAATATCCAGTTACGTTTCAGTACCATAAACATTGTCCAAACCTGTCAGCCATACCAATATCCAGTTACGTGTCAGTACCATAAACATTGTTCAAACCTGCCAGCCATTCCAATATCTAGTTACGTTTCAGTACCATAAACATTGTCCAAACCTGTCAGCCATACCAATATCCAGTTACGTGTCAGCACCATAAACATTGCTCAAACCTGTCAGCCATACCAATATCCAATTACGTGTCAGTACCATAAACATTGTTCAAACCTGCCAGCTATACCAATATCCAGTTACGTGTCAGTACCATAAACATTGTTCAAACCTGCCAGCCATACCAATATCCAGTTACGTGTCAGTACCATAAACATTGTTCAAACCTGTCAGCCATACCAATATCCAGTTACATGTCAGTACCATAAACATTGTCCAAACCTGCTAGCCATACCAATCTCCAGTTACGTGTCAGTACCATAAACATTGTTCAAACCTGCCAGCCATACCAATATCCAGTTACATGTCAGTACCATAAGCATTGTCCAAACCTGCCAGCCATGCCAATATCCAGTTACGTGTCAGTACCATAAACATTGTTCAAACCTGCCAGCCATACCAATATCCAGTTGCGTGTCAGTACCATAAACATTGTTCAAACCTGCCAGCCATACCAATATCCAGTTACATGTCAGTACCATAAAAATTGTTCATACCTGCCAGCCATACCAATATCCAGTTACATGTCAGTACCATAAGCATTGTTCAAACCTGTCAGCCATACCAATATCCAGTTACATGTCAGTACCATAAGTATTGTTCAAACCTGCCAGCCATACCAATATCCAGTTACATGTCACTACCATAAACATTGTTCAAACCTGTCAGCCATACCAATATCCAGTTACGTGTCAGTACCATAAGCATTGTTCAAGCCTGTCAGCCATACCAATATCCAGTTACGTGTCAGTACCATAAACGTTGTTCAAACCTGTCAGCCGTACCAATATCCAGTTACGTGTCAGTACCATAAACATTGTCCAAAGCTGCCAGCCATACCAATATCCAGTTACATGTCAGTACCGTAAGCATTGTTCATTCCTGCCAGCAATACCAATATCCAGTTACATGTCAGTACCGTAAACATTGTTCAAACCTGTCAGCCATACCAATATCCAGTTACGTGTCAGTGCCATAAACATTGTTCAGACCTGTCAGTCATACCAATATTGTTACATGTCAGTACCATAAACATTGTCCAAACCTGCCAGCCATACCAATATCCAATTACACGTCAGTACCATAAACATTGTTCAAACTTGCCAGCCATACCAATATCCAGTTACATGTCAGTACCATAAACATTATTCAAACCTGCCAGCCATACCAATATCCAATTACATGTCAGTACCATAAACATTGTTCAAACCTGCCAGCCATACCAATATCGAATGACGTGTCAGTACCATAAACATTGTCCAAACCTGCCAGCCATACCAATATCGAATGACGTGTCAGTACCATAAACATTGTCCAAACATGCCAGACATACCAATATCCAGTTACATGTCAGTACCATAAACATTGTTCAAACCTGCCAGTCATACCAATATCCAGTTACATGTCAGTACCATAAACATTGTCCAAACCTGCCAGCCATACCAATATCCAGTTACGTGTCAGTACCATAAACATTGTTCAAACCTGCCAGCCATACCAATATCCAGTTACTTGTCAGTACCATAAACATTGTTCAAACCTGCCAGCCATACCAATATCCAGTTACGTGTCAGTACCATAAACATTGTCCAAACCTGTCAGCCATACCAATATCCAGTTACGTGTCAGTACCATAAACATTGTCCAGACCTGTCAGCCATACCAATATCCAGTTACGTGTCAGTACCATAAACATTGTCCAAACCTTCCAGCCATACCAATATCCAGTTACATGTCAGTACCATAAACATTGTCCAAACCTGTCAGCCATACCAATATCCAGTTACGTGTCAGTACCATAAACATTGTTCAAACCTGTCAGCCATACCAATATCCAGTTACGTGTCAGTACCATAAACATTGTTCAAACCTGCCAGTCATACCAATATCCAGTTACATGTCAGTACCATAAACATTGTTCAAACCTGCTAGCCATACCAATGTCCAGTTAGGTGTCAGTACCATAAACATTGTTCAAACCTGCCAGCCATACCAATGTCCAGTTACATGTCAGTACCATAAGCATTGTTCAAACCTGCCAGCCATACCAATTACCAGTTACATGTCAGTACCATAAACATTGTCCAAACCTGCCAGCCATACCAATATCCAATTACATGTCAGTACCATAAACATTGTTCAAACCTGCCAGCCATACCAATATCCAGTTACATGTCAGTACCATAAACATTGTTCAAACCTGCCAGCCATACCAATATCCAATTGCATGTCAGTACCATAAACATTGTTCAAACCTGCCAGCCATACCAATATCGAATGACGTGTCAGTACCATAAACATTGTCCAAACCTGCCAGCTATACCAATATCCAGTTGCATGTCAGTACCATAAACATTGTCCAAACATGCCAGCCATACCAATATCCAGTTACATGTCAGTACCATAAACATTGTTCAAACCTGGCAGTCATACCAATATCCAGTTACATGTCAGTACCATAAACATTGTCCAAACCTGCCAGCCATACCAATATCCAGTTACGTGTCAGTACCATAAACATTGTTCAAACCTGCCAGCCATACCAATATCCAGTTACGTGTCAGTACCATAAATATTGTTCAAACCTGCCAGCCATACCAATATCCAGTTGTGTCAGTTCCATAAACATTGTTCAAACCTGCCAGCCATACCAATATCCAGTTACGTGTCAGTACCTAAGCATTGTTCAAACCTGTCAGCCATACCAATATCCAGTTATGTGTCAGTTCCATAGACATTGTCCAAACCTGCCATCCATACCAATATCCATTTACGTGTCAGTACCATAAACATTGTTTAAACCTGCCAGCCATACCAATATCCAGTTACGTGTCAGTACCATAAACATTGTTCAAACCTGCCAGCCATACCAATATCCAGTGACATGTCAGTACCATAAACATTGTCCATACCTGCCAGCCATACCAATATCCAGTTACGTGTCAGTACCATAAACATTGTCCATACATGTCAGCCATACCAATATCCAATTACGTGTCAGTACCATAAACATTGTTCAAACCTGCCAGCCATACCAATATCCAGTTACATGTCAGTACCATAAACATTGTTCAAACCTGCCAGCCATAATAATATCCAATTACGTGTCTGTACCATAAACATTGTCCAAACCTGCCAGCCATACCAATATCCAGTTACGTGTCAGTACCATAAACATTGTCCAAACCTGCCTGCCATACCAATATCCAATTACGTGTCAGTACCATAAGCATTGTCCAAACCCGCCAGCCATACCAATATCCAGTTATGTGTCAGTACCATAAACATTGTTCAAACCTGCCAGCCATACCAGTATCCAATTACGTGTCAGTACCATAAAAATTGTCCAAACCTGCCAGCCATACCAATATCCAGTTACATGTCAGTACCATAAACATTGTCCAAACCTGCCAGCCATACCAATATCCAGTTACGTGTCAGTACCATAAGCATTGTCCAAACCTGCCAGCCATACCAATATCCAGTTACGTGTCAGTACCATAAACATTGTTCAAACCTGTCGATGTAGATACTATTTTCTACTTCAGTTTTACAATCATCGCAGAGATTTGACTTTCATTTAAAACTTTTACTTCGAAATTTACAGAAAAAAAACACTGTCAGCCATTTTCTAAACACACGCATTGAAAACAGTAAGCTTCTCTTCTGCTGAAACTCACATTTGATGAAAATGCTTTAGCAACCCAATAATATAAAAGAGACATGCTTGGACTCATACTGGCACAGTATATAATGAAGTACTAATTATCATGTATGTGAATGGTACTGGAATTCAAATGACAAATGTGTAGCTTATTTGCAAACAGGCAAGGACAGCGCAGGGATACTGTCTGGTGAAGTAACTTGGCTGAGTCACATATAAGAGAAGTGAAGGCTGTGGGAATCAAACCCTGTATTACAGGAAGCAGCTCTTCAACAGCTTATAGCCTTACTTATCTGCACTAAGTGCTAGACAAAGTGTTGTAGCCCAAACACTGTGCATTTCACATCTGTGTCCCTACAAAAATAGATAAAATTAAAAGTGTATGCAGGGCTTAAATATTAACATTAAACTTCTGGACATTGTACTGTTTATGCACAGCTAAATAAACAGTTTCAACATTCAAGAGAACAAGGAAGCCATGGATCACATCCAAAGAACAGGCATCATATAATGATGTTCCTGCTTATTACAATGAATTTCCTTCCCAAACACCAGAACTTCTCTGGTTAATAGCTATTTACAACATGTGCAATCCAAGGGACCAGGGTTTGATTCTGTGTGACAGTGCATCCTGACTGGAACATTACATATACAGACCGATTCTGCTGTTATAATAGTGCATCTCCAGATTGTAGTGAATGAAATGGTTCATAGGGTCTCTAATCTTAAAATAAAGAAAAACATTGCTCCCATTACTGCATCAGCCTTCTGCCCAACTCAGTTTAATAAATTGTGCTGTGACATCTCTGGACTGCAGTAAAATAAAAAAAAAAACTGTTTGCACTGCTATACTCCAGACTCTGTAAAATGAAGAAAAATGAGGAAACTTGCAGTTCAGTAATTTGAGTGGACTAATGCATGGGATTATGTGTTTGAGCTGCATATGGCATGGATATATGCATGTGGAGACGCACAGGATGTCTTATGTGGAAAGAAATGAGAATACGTGGCTAAAGCCCACAGAAAGATAGGAAAGACATGGAGACTCTGCAGAAAAGGCATCCCAGCCAAGAACCAATCGTACCCATAACCCTGTGAGGCAGCACCACTAACCTCTGAACCCCGCTGGCATTCTGTAGGTCATTATTTGCTATTGTTTTATTATTCTTTGTTGATTTGTTTAACATGTTAATGTTTTAATTCATTGTTCACTGTCATAAAAGCACAATATTTGCTTTAGTAATTTTATTGACACTTTCTCTGTTCTTTCTGCACTAATTTCACTTAATGCTGCCTAAAACCTTGCAGTCTTGGTCCTTGTTGCTTCTTTGAGCCTGTTTCTGATTTTTGCATTGGTAACAGTTTTATATATTTTTTTTTGCCTTGGGAACTAATATTCTTAAGTTACTTTCCTTTTCTTATGCTATTAGTGATAACAAGCAGTCAGACTGCTTACTGACCACAACAACACAAATGTTATGATTTTCTGTACACTCAGGACATGGCCTAATATTCTTCATATTCTCGTAACAGTACACCTAACACCAGTGAATGCCACCTAACGGAAATATCTAGGCCTAAACTCACAGTTAACTCTTTCTTTACATAGACATCACTGTCAACAATGTCCCTGCTCAACTTAAACTTTGTAGCAGAATCATCTTCTGTCTCCTATGGCACGGGTTACCACTACCAAGAGCATACTGTTGCCTAAATTAGAATAAGGACTTCCCTTTCTGATCCTCTATTCAACCTGTAATTCCCATAGAATACAAACAGAATAAATTCTGTCGATTTATACTGCCAGCTCCCTCTTTACTCCATCACAATAAACTTCTTGAAGATACAAAGTTGTTCACATTCTTCTTAGCGCATTGATCTTTAAAAGTTCTAGAACTGGGGTCTTGCTTCCCTAAAAGAAGAAACTTCCAGCTCAAGGGATCATATGTAAACTAAGAAATTCATAGGATAACTGCTTATCACTTGTGCGCCAACCTTTTAAAACCACAATAGGTGAAAAAGGGCCTTTTCAAAATTAGATCCAGCAACTTGAACCACTTGTCTTCAGACATCAAAAATGAAGGTTCCACTGAAACCTTTAAAAAAACACCCCCACCTCAGCTCTGAATCTATTTGTAAGTGCTTTCAAGATAATATTGCTAAATTAAATACCCAATACCTCCATACAGGCTGTCATTGTATACACCTTATGGCTTGGATATAGTCTAATACCATGACGAGAATGGACCCCATTCCTAAGTCAAAGTATGATTAAAGTTCATGAAATTAGTATTGTTTCACTCTTTGATGTCAGCCAGAAGAGGTCTTCGCAGCACCCGCAATGTGCCCAGTAATGACTCCTTCTGCAATTCGTACGGTGTTACATGAATTGGCAACATATCTAAATACGATTGTAATTTTTTTTTTATAAGACCCATTGCTCCTAATACTATTAGAACTGTCTGGATATCTTTCTTCCACATGGCTCTCATTTCTGCCTGCAAATCCTGATATTTTATGACTTTGTGTCTCTCTGTATGCAAGACACTGTAGTCACTGGGTGTGGTGATTTCAGTGATCAATGCTACTTTTGTCTTCTTTTCATGGACCACTATATCCGGTTTTCTAGCATCTATCTTTTGGACTGTTGGTATTGGGTGATTCCATGTGATATAAACTTCATCATTTTCTATGATGCTTTGTGGCTCATGTTTCCAGTGTTTTTCAGCCACTTCAGTACCATAATGTTTGTACTATCCCTAGTGCAACAATCTTGCCACATTATTATGCCTTTTAGTATACAGTCACCTTGCCATTAGTATGCCACAACCAGCAATGAGGTGTACAACTATTTCCAATTCCTTACCTTACTAATTACCTTGCTGCTGTATGTTTTACGATATGCACCATAATGTTTATACAAATGTAGATATATTTACCAATGTCTTATATACACTGTTATACTCCATGTATTTAACTGTTTATTCTTATTTACCTGTGTATGTCAGACACCATATTGTTTGTTTTATGTTTCGTACCAGTGGTGCCCGGTCATAAATGAAAAGGGTTAATGGTTCATTGAGTTCACCCACCCGGTTATCAAATGGAAACAAATAAATGAATAAATATCCACTTAAGTCAGTTTGTTTTACATCACCTCCCTTATATGAAGCCTGTGCTTCTAAGGCAATACATTGATGAAGGCATTCAGATAAATGAATATTGGTCTCATCTTTCTGCATTTGTAGGATTTTTATAAGTGATTGTTTTCACCTTTGGTAATTGTGTCATTTTTTATGCCTTTGGTGATATCCAATAAGTCGGTTTGTTTCATATCAGCACTCGTATTTGAAACCTGCACTACTAAGTGAAGATGTCGATGAAGGTATTTCAAAAAATGAATGGTTCCGATTATAAGTAATAACGACTGCAAGCCCTCTGTGGCTTCAATACGTTTTTCTGTCGTAACTATCTTGAAGTCAGTGAATAATGCATTGCTGCTTGCCTGGTAGATTTCTCACCCAGCCGCTTCAGCAGGAATTCTTATTTGGTTTGCAACACCATTGTTTCAGGTGGACATGAGGGCTGAAATAAGGTGTACCACAGTGGTTCCAGTTAGTCACAAGTGTCCAAAAAACATGTTTCAGTTCTATACTGACAATATGATCTTAAATAAATTAATATATAAGCTTTTGCATTCCACCAATGAAAATATCTTGTTCTGTTATGAATTCTTTCGGACTCGTAGAGTGACCCCATGGACAAATCCTGTCAGACTCGTAGAGTGACCCCATGGACAAATCCTGTCAGACTCGTAGAGTGACCCCATGGACAAATCCTGTCAGACTCGTAGAGTGACCCCATGGACAAATCCTGTCAGACCCGTAGAGTGACCCCATGGACAAATCCTGTCAGACTCGTAGAGTGACCCCATGGACAGCCATTGTTACCTATGGCATTTTCAAGCAAAGGGAGGGATGGAAGAAGGTTGAAGCCCATGTGCGCACACACACACACACACACACACCTATGGGCAAGTTAGAGTTCTCGATCCAACTTACAACATGCCTTTGGGATGTGTGAGGAAACTGAAGAAGCCAGAGAAAAAACATGTAAACACTGGGAGGACATGCAGACTCTGCACAGAAGGCACCCCAGCTGAGAATCAAACTGGAGAACCTCTTGCTGTGAGGGAGCAATGTTACCCATTACACCAGAGTGCCACTCTTGGAAGTATCTAAAAACACACAATTCATAGTCAATTATATAAGGAATTAAAGTCACATGACACAATAATTAGCACTTAAGATTCCTCATCTCAGGCACTGGGATAAAACTACAGATTTTATTCAGACCTGGCCATACAGTACATTTAGTAGCAAAATCAAATTATATTCCATTTAGTCAGTCTTAGTGATAACATCCCATTTTACTTGTAGAAAAAGAAACCACTGTGTAATAGTTATCTTACCCATGATTTATTTAAAATGCAGTTGCCTTCACAGAACTGACCTGAGTCTCTTTCTTAGATTTTGCTTGTGAACGTCGTTCAATATTTCTACAGAGCTATTTATAAGTGTTCCTCCCCACCTCCTTCTCCACTATGGTTGCCTTCAGCCTGCTCATGCCTCGAGATATTATGAAATTAACCTACAGCAGTTTTGTTTTCCCTTTATGTCTCCCAGTTGTATTCCTCTTGCACACATTTTATCAATTTCTTGTCTTTGTAATTCCACTAGGCACAAGTGCCTCCTTCAGACCTCTCAGTTTTGCAGAATTTTATAGACTGTATAGATTTTTACCTCATATTCTTTGTCTGTTTTCCATAAAAAATGTTGTTTTCTGAAAAATAATTAAGGATTGAAGTGATTAAGTAATGACAGAGATTTGAGTGTCAGACTTCATATTCTTCAGAAAATGCATGCTAACTCAAAACCTGTTTCTGAATTTAGAAGAGCAATATTTAAAACATGTCTCTGATTTTGGGCCTTTATGTCTGTCGCTCGGACACAATAGAAGAGTCTTCATGGGTTCTGTTCAAGCAGCTTTATTTTATACAAACACGTCACTATAAAGGTTTACTGTAACTTATATACAAACTAACAACTGCAGTCATGTGTACTCTCACTGTGGCCGCTCTTATAGAATGGCACTAGGGAGTGCACGTATCTGGAATTTATATGTGCACGTACACCCTTGACGTGTTTCTTAAAGATACAGCACATTTCACTTGAAATCTGATCTACAATGTCCCCATTATTTTTCAATTAGTTCAGAATTCTTGTGTTAAGAGGTAGTGAGGGTCCATCTTTTCAGGGATGACCCAAAAACACTGGTTGGTGATGCAGTTTGCTTTTCTCTGCATAATTTGCAAGTGGAGCTTGACACACAACAAAGTTTATTAGCAGGTCACAACCTTAACTTTCTGTGCAAAACTGTAAGAGATCATAGGACATCTAATTAGTTGTATTATTTTTTCTTTCCCTCTTTGGGGTCCTTTTCTTAGCTGGAACTACCAACTTGTCTTCATTTAATTAAGTAGTAGAGGTTGTTGTGCAAATGGGGAGAGATACAGATCGTATCTGTTATAGGGAGCACATGGACAATGTGAGTAAACTAGCATGTCATATGATCTACACCTGTTTAAACTTCCATTTCTGATAGCATGCTGTTTAGCTTAGTGGCTACCACCATGGCCTGGACACGCCAGATGTTTTTTCTGATGTTAGTTTTGTCTCCTGTGCCTGCTGACCATCAAGACTTCGATCAACTAGCCATGGCCATTTGTTTCCATATCAGTAAATTTCTCCTGGAATAAGGGAGAGTGTTGTCTCTGGGGTTGGTCATTCAAGCCCAGCAATGAGAGAGTTTTTCAATGTCCTAACTCTACCCCAGGTTGGGGGGGGGGTGTAATCTGCATTACTGCAAAGACCCAAAATACCTTCCACATGCAAGTGCAAATTTCTCTTTTGAAGGCTACGACCAGGTGGTGAGTTGGTGAATGTAATGCCTGTCCCCACGATACCCCTGTTCTGAGAGGCCACGACAGTGCATAGCTGACTCTAGTCCACTGTCTGCCTTTCCCAGGATAGCCAAGCCCAGCCCTCTTCATCCTCTGTCAGACACCAGAGCCGCTAACAAAATTTGGATCCCCTAAACTATATTCAAGGCTTTTATCCCACTACCCCATTGAAGCTGTCGTACAAAGTACTTGAGGTTTGATCTTGTGAACCTGAGGCAGTAAAGGAAGCCTTTATATTTAACTGTGGATGCCGTGGCTGTTTTGTGAATCTGCTCATTGGTAGTTTTTCACGTACACCTTAATGAATTTTCCTTCCACAAAAAGTCCTTGAAGGAAATTCTCCAATGTATCTTCTACTCTTCTAAATGCTACTGCAACTGTGGATCCCTGTCACAACCTCTAAATTTCAAAAGGTTGAAATTCAAAACATGGAGGTCAGGACACTGAAATTCTAAAGGATGAAACCTGAAAACAGCGAAGTATAGAACATCGACTCAGAAGGACATGCTACTACTGGAGCTGCATTACCGGGATGGTGATACAGGTGTTCACCCGCAGTAATAGCACATCCTTTGCATTTCTCTGCATCTTTTAATCTGCATGCCCAATATTTAATTCCCTTATAGACTTTTTCCAGACAGTATAAGTAGACATCTAAAACCAACATTTGTTTCCCTTTCAGTGACATGGTCAGCTGGTAAGTATTGCCCAATGTTCCGAGATAGTTTGCGGTCATCTGTGACGTACTCACATTAGCATCTTCTGCTGAACAGTAAATGCTTCTGCTTAGCAGTTAAATATTCTGTTTTTGATGCTAAGTACTTTGCTGTTCTTAGGTTTGATCCTTTTATAATTTTGGCATCCTGGACACAATGTTTTGAATTTCGACCCTGTGAAATTTCAAGGTTGTGACAGAGATCCTGTAACCATATATGTGTATGTTTTTCTGAGTGTGTGTGTGTGTATATATATATATATATATATATATATATATATATAGCTAGATAGATATAGATATACACACACAAACACACACTTACACGTGCACTAAATTCTTCAGTACGTTTGGTCCTCAGTTCCCTTATCTCAGTGTTTACAATAACCACAGGAAAAGTAAACTGGCAAGGTGTTCCTCAATTTCTTTAGAGTCTGCAAAGTCCAAAACATGGGAATCTATAACTAAATGTACAATTGAAATTTCCCTGGAACCTTGCCAAACCTATTACTTCCTCATCACTAATAACAGACGTATGAACATTTTGTATCAACCATGATTAAGGAAATGATAAACATTGCACTGAACCCCAGCCTATGTAAAGGGTGTGGTATCATGTGTTCTTCAGATTAAATTATAAATTGCTGAAGTTTTGAGACTGTTATTAAACTGCAGCAGACACATCTAATGCTTTTACAGCTGACAATATTTAAACCAAATTTTCAGTTTAGCAATCTTATGGTATCAGTATATAAACAAAATTGTGGAAGTTCTCAGCTTTTAGCAAAATGGAGAATTTAAATACCAGCCACAAAATCACCTCCTAAATAATGCTGTAAAATATCAATACAGTACAATACATTGAAAGTACATTCATTTTCTGTTAATTAACTTTTCTTGTTTACAGTTGCATGGATTATTCAGCCACTCCACAGGTGTAATGCAAAGAACAAAATCTGACAGGATGTCAGACCACAGGGAACACACGAGTATGTACACACACACACACACACACACACACACACACACACACACACACACACACACACACACACACACACACACACCTCTGGCCAATTAAATGACACCCACTTTATTTATTTGCATTTCACTGAAAGTTGGAAGAAACAGGGAGAACATTCAGATGTTCTAACACCTCCCCTACTCTGATACCCACTTGCTGAAAATCTCATTAAAACACCCCAAACTACCTATGCTATTTAACATGATATTTTACTGCTTAGCTCACTTCAGTTCTGTTCATGGCTTAGCTTTGAAAAGTGAAACTATGAATGGAAGATGACTGCCCGACTAAATCTGTAGCATATAAAATGGATACGTTGAAGCTCCGTCAGTGAAAGTGTCATTTGGGAAATGGGTGTATCGTGGGACAGTAAGGCAGGGAGATGTACTGCATAATGCACTGGCATCAATTGTCTTCTTGTTTTATAAAGTTCAAATGTGATAATAGTTTAATTTTTGGGAAGAGAGTCCGGGGTACTGGACACCAGTCAGTATCAGTTTGAGCAGTAACACACAGAACAAAATTTTCATTCAGGTCTGAGCCTCCACACAAACTCTATTATACCTGCATTATCTTCCTTCTATTGACAGGACTCCTAATACTTTCTCTTTCTGATGCTAACACAGCTGCCAACAAATTATCTGAACTTCTTTCACTTCATTTTGGTCACCAAGCTAGTAGATGACTTTAAAACTCATTGTTTCCCCAAAGAACTTAAAGCTGCAATGAAACTAAGAGATTAAGCCTGGGAAATTTGGAAACATAACCCCACTCCCATCATGACCACTGCACAGTTCTGATGAATACCATTAAACAGGCCATCAGAGAGACAAAGCCAAATACCTAAAATCATCTCAAATTTCAATCCTTTACTCACTCAAATTATTCTTAAAGGAAGTTAACACTATAACAGGAAGTGCCCCTCCAAATGAAGCATCTAATGTAGGTTTTATATCTTACCAATGTGGTGACCTCACACCTTCCTACTTCTTAAGAGAATTTGCTAACCTTCCCCTCATCCCAAATTACTCACACATACTTTACTCAAAAGGAGCCAACCCCCCCCCCCAGTAATTAATTCTATCCTTCATCCTCTCTAAAATCACTACTAAGCATATTTTACCTGTACCTAAACAAATTTCAGCTGACTTGAAACTTAGCTTGGCAGTATTTGTTCATGGTTTCTTTACCACTGGAGAAAGTACATTCTACTAAAATGCATCTATAACATTGGCCTGACCACTCATACTGTACGTGCTATCTACTATCTGGAAATCCTCCTTTGTTAAACCGATATCCAGAGAAACCAAACCAGCCTCCTGACGTCATTTTCATCTCATAACAGTCATCTAAATAATTGGTCTGTAGTCTTACCTTTTACCTACAAAAACACCACTTGCTTTCTAGAAAACAGCATGGCATTTGGGCTGGGAGACGCACTCTCACAACATTCTGGACTTTAACTGGTAACATTTTAACCAGTATGGATAAGGGTAAGCTGACCAATGCTGTGTTTGTCAACCTATCCTAGACCTTTGATATAACTGACCACTTAGTCTTACTTCTCTATCTCCATGAAATAGGAATCAGCCCTGAATCCTCAATTTGATTCAAAGATTTCCTATCAAACGATCCCTCAGAGTAAAGAGTGGTTCTACTGTTAACACTCCCTTCACCCATAGTAAAGAGAGTCTCTACACTAACTCTGCCTTCACTCAGGAGAAGGTTCTATTCTTTCTCCACTTCTACTCTCAAACTTCATTAATACCCCCCACCCCCCAGATCTACACCATCTTCTACTACATCTGTATGTCAATAGCTTGGTCATCTGTAGGTCTGATATTTCTCAAAATCCATTGAAACACAGTTACAAAAGACCTACATCTACTGCACAATTAGCTCGGGTCCAAAAACTTTTATTCAACCCTAAAAAATCCAAGTCAATATTTTTTGTCACAAAAAAAAACCAGCCAACTCCCCTCTACAACTTCATATCACAGATTTTGACAATAATTCAACTGAACCCACCACATCCTTTTGATATCTGGTTGCATGGCTGGAGAAGTTCCTCGACTTCCAATAACACTTTGAAAACCTATCCACCAAGATCAACTACCTACTTTTGTGTCCAAGTTTCTCTCTTCAACTGCCAGAGCAGCTATAAGCCATCCTTCTTGCAGAACTTGAGCATGAATTCCCCTAGTTTGCCTTTGAGAAAAACTTAACCATCCTTCCAACCCTTGCAAATAAAAATTGCCACTTCATATCAAACACCCCTCACAATGAACATCATTGACTTGCTCTTACTAAAGCTAAGTGGCTACCAGGACAAATCTGAGATCTTCTTGGCTCCCTTATTTTCAAATCCCTTCATCAAGACAATCCCCACTTACCTCAAAACTGTTTGTAGCAACCCCAACCTCTAACCTGATGAGCCAAGATGGAGATGGCCCTTCTCTACAAACTCATTTCAGACTACATTGTGTACAAACCCCTCATTTCAGCCTACATTGTATTAGTCATAGCTCCAAAGACCTTGCACCAAATGTATGGCAGTCGCTCTAGTCAAACTCAGTGAGTAGTCAGTTTTCAGAACTCAGTTCAAGCAGTGTGTAAAAAGCAGTATAAATGCAAAGGTCTGACTGCAGGACATGTCACAGAAGCCATTAGCCTTCTCTGAGGGGAATGCTAAGGAGGTGCGACTCACACCCTTTTGCTACTTAGATGTGTACCATTAAGTACGTACCTACTGGTAGGTCACGCTGCTTGTACCCCCCCTTCTTATCTCACCTGTTTTTCCTCTTCTCTTCCAGTTCATACTGTTCTCTGTTTGCTAATATATACATTCACGTCACTTTCAATTTTCATTTTTTTTTATCACGTTTCCATTTGTGTAAATATATAGTTTCTTATATGCGCACATGTGTGTGTGCGTGTGTGTGTGTGTATGTATATATATATATATATATATATACATATATATATATATATATATATATATATATATATATATATATATATAGGGGTGTGTGTGTGTGTGTGTGTGTGTGTGTGTGTGTGTGTATGTATATATACTTGTTGGCTGTTGGTGAAGCACCCTCCAAGAGGAAAAAACGCTGAGAGAAGAAGGGAGCCACTTTTGAGATTTTAAGTATTTTTTCTCTGTTTATTTGCTAAGTTTTTCTGCATAGCTGCCTAGTTTGAGCATTTTCTGGCTTGTTAAACTTGATTTCTGTATTAGTAGCTGTATTTAGAGCACAACCAGAAGCTGTTTGCTGAATTTCCTGTTTGCACTTAATTTTAAATCGTTTTTTTCTTAAAACTTGCATATTTTCTGTCCTTGACCTAGCACTCTTGTGTGGGGTCATTTACTGCACTGTTATAACTTGATATTACTTGTGAACCTCTGCTATCTCTGTAAAAACAAAACAAAAAAAATCTTGCTTTTTCCCACTTTTCTGAGAGTTAAAAGTTCAGTTACAGGCTTGCTGTTCCTGAACTGTTTGAAAGTTTCTGTGAGGCCATTTTTGCTTGGGCTGAAGGAGGGTCTCTCTGTTCGTCAGTGGCAGTGACTAACATTGAGCAGCTTCCCTGCCCCCCGGTGAGGTGGTTACTGACTTGAAACTGTAGTTTTATTGGCCACTAGGGGTCATTTCCATAACTCCTTCATCTTCCTCTCTTAAAACCTAGTTGCCTCGTGGTTTGAGCGTCTTTTCAGGCTTGTTGGCTGTTGGTGAAGCACCCTCCAAGAGGAAAAAACGCTGAGAGAAGAAGGGAGCCACTTTTGAGATTTTAAGTATTTTTCTCTGTTTATTTGCTAAGTTTTTCTGCATAGCTGCCTAGCTTGAGCATTTTCTGGCTTGTTAAACTTGATTTCTGTATTAGTAGCTGTATTTAGAGCACAACCAAAAGCTGTTTGCTGAATTTCCTGTTTGTACTTAATTTTAAATCGTTTTTTCTTAAAACTTGCATATTTTCTGTCCTTGACCTAGCACTCTTGTGTGGGGTCATTTACTGCACTGTTATAACTTGATATTACTTGTGAACCTCTGCTATCTCTGTAAAAAACAAAAACAAAAAAAAAATCTTGCTTTTTTCCCACTTTTCTGAGAGTTAAAAAAGTTCAGTTACAGGCTTGCTGTTCCTGAACTGTTTGAAAGTTTCTGTGAGGCCATTTTTGCTTGGGCTGAAGGAGGGTCTCTCTGTTCGTCAGTGGCAGTGACTAACATTGAGCAGCTTCCCTGCCCCCGTAGAGGTGGTTACTGACTTGAAACTGTAGTTTTATTGGCCACTAGGGGTCATTTCCATAACTCCTTCATCTTCCTCTCTTAAAACCTAGTTGCCTCGTGGTTTGAGCGTCTTTTCAGGCTTGTTGGCTGTTGGTGAAGCACCCTCCAAGAGGAAAAAACGCTGAGAGAAGAAGGAGCCACTTTTGAGATTTTAAGTATTTTTCTCTGTTTATTTGCTAAGTTTTTCTGCATAGCTGCCTAGCTTGAGCATTTTCTGGCTTGTTAAACTTGATTTCTGTATTAGTAGCTGTATTTAGAGCACAACCAAAAGCTGTTTGCTGAATTTCCTGTTTGCACTTAATTTTAAATCATTTTTTCTTAAAACTTGCATATTTTCTGTCCTTGACCTAGCACTCTTGTGTGGGGTCATTTACTGCACTGTTATAACTTGATATTACTTGTGAACCTCTGCTATCTCTGTAAAAAACAAAAACAAAAAAAAATCTTGCTTTTATTCCCACTTTTCTGAGAGTTAAAGTTCAGTTACAGGCTTGCTGTTCCTGAACTGTTTGAAAGTTTCTGTGAGGCCATTTTTGCTTGGGCTGAAGGAGGGTCTCTCTGTTCATCAGTGGCAGTGACTAACATTGAGCAGCTTCCCTGCCCCCCATAGAGGTGGTTACTGACTTGAAACTGTAGTTTTATTTTCCCTTTTGGGTCTATTCCTGCTTCTTTCCAGCCCCTGCTATCAAGCACGCTTTAACGTGCTTTAGCGCGGAGTTGCCACTAGAGCAGCATCGGGCAGCGCCGGTTAAACAAGGTTAAACTCTTTCTGGCTCCAGAAAGTCTGTTCTTCAATTTTTCCCTTAGAACTGCTCTGTTAGGAACCTAAACAGTTTACACCTACACTAAAAAGTGCAGCACTTGTTCCAAATAGCTTTTTCTTCTCAAAAAGCTCAGCACTTGTCTTATAAGCATTCTCTTTGCAGGTCAAGCACTCCTATATTATACAAATCTCTCACTAGCAAAACCCCCCAGGAGTGCCCACTTCCCTGCTAAGCCCACTACTTTTCTGTCTCATACCAACTCATAATTCTTTCTAGCATGTCGAAGGGTCAGATGCTGGTGTCCTCTCCTGCCCATTTGGTGAATCTGGGAATTCTGAGACAATGTTACAATTGCCTCATGTACACGGACAACCATCTCCTCCTCCCATGTAACACTAACACTTGTGAGAGATGCAGCTATTTAGCCAGACTGGAGGCTGAGCTCTCTCAACTCAGGACTGGCAAGACCAGGCAGGAGGAGAAGGCAACTACACACACCACAATACCAGTCTCACATAACTCAACCACACCACTGAATCAAACACATAAACACACTAAGACATACTCGAGGCTCTGAGTAAAAATTTACCTAAACAGCAGAGGCCTCCAAAGCAGACACCCAAGCAACTGCAAACTCAATACACCACACAAACAACACATAAACAACAAAATCAGTGTGCAAAGCAGTCACTGCCCTTAAGGCCAAATACAACACCAAACATACTTGTCATAGGTGACTCCATAGTCAGACACACTGACGTCCCGCTCACCAGACTGAGTAAGGAGAAGGTCACAGTAAGCTGCCTGTCGGGCGCTAGAATCCGCCACATAACACAAGCATTCAGGTCTCTCAACAGCAGGTACAAGTATGACTCAGTCATTGTCCACGCTGGTGTCAACGACCTGAGACGTACCTCCTTGGACTACATGAAAAGAGACATTGAGGAGCTCTCTGATTATGTAGCCCAGGCAGGTATGACCCTGACCTTGAGCAGTATCCTACCTTCACCTAGAATGATGCCACAATACAGTGATAAGATGATCAGCTTTAATAATTGGCTTAAATTCTGGTGTCATTCAAAGGGGATCAATGTCTGTCTGCCTGGGATGACATGCTGGACAAGCCACGCTGCCAAGGGACGGCTTGCACCTGTCACCCTAGGCTTCCGGATATTGGCAAAGGCTCTTGCCACCCCATAGTGCCTTTTTAGGCAAGGCTCAAATTCTAAACCTACCACCCTAGAACACAAAAAGTAAAAACTAAGGGTAATGCTGCTCAATGCCAGAAGTCTCAATCTCAAGATGCATGCACTCGAGGCCCTTCTCAGTATGGAGAACATTGATGTCTGTGCTGTGACAGAAACCTGGTTCAAGGCTCCTGAGAGCACCCCAGCACTAGCAGGTTTCACCTCATATCATGCGTTCCGGCCCCAAAATCCGGACAACACCAAGAAAGGAGGGCGGGTGTCCATATTCATAAAGGACACCCACACCTCAAGGTTGGTGGCAACGCACGATGCATCGGAGACCATCCAGGTGCAATTAACCATAGGCAAGACTGCTCTGCAATTTGTAGCATGTTACAGGCCACCCTCTCAAACTCAGGAACCTCACATGGCCTTCCTGAAAACAATGGACGGGATAAATGTATCTCCAAACACCATCATACTAGGTGACTTCAACTACCCTAATATAGACTGGCAAAACTACTCAAGCCCAAACACTCTAGCCCAAAGGTTCCTGGAGTTCATAAACTCAAATGCCATGGAACAACTAGTCACCATCCCCACAAGAGAAGAAAACATACTTGATCTCATCATCACGAACATGGGATCACAATGTTCAACACCGAAGTATACCCCTCACTGGTGAGATCAGATCATAAACTAATCTCGCTGGAGGTCCTCATCCCGCCCCACCTGAAACAAAAAGACCACAGTGAAAACTTCTCAAAAGCCGACTTCACACTTCTGAAAACTAGTGTGGTCTCCTTTAAGGCCCCTGAGCCAGTGGTAAACATTACTCAAACCGCTGAATCACTTACAAATGCCTTCTACCAGCACCTACAAGACTGCATGGATCAGGCAATCCCAAACAAAACTAAGACTCTTTGTACCAAAGGCAAGCGTCCAGTCTGGTGGACCCCAGCCATAAACAAGCTCTACAACAAAAGGAGGAAGCTACTACAAGATAGAGCAAAATCCTTGAAAGGTAAGACACCCTTGATCATTATAAGTAAAAAACTAAGAGCTCTCATAAAATCATCCAAGGCAAATTTTGAGAGAAAAATCGCCAAGGATTCAAAAGACAATCATAAGGCCTTCTTTAGCTATGTTAGAAACCTAGGAGGAAACTCCCAGATATGCTCAGAATTAGTTCAAAATGATGTGAAGATTACTGAACCTACACACATTGCCAACATACTGGCTGACAGGTTCAGTGCAAACTCCCCAAAGGAGAGATATCTATACCAGAGGATTGTAGCCCCAAACATCTCCAACGCCCAGGTGAGAACTGCTCTCTCCAAAGCAAAAACACAGCATCCATGGGACTGGATGGTGTCCCCGGCTGTGTGCTCCATGAACTCAATGAGGAATTAAACCCGCAGTTAGGACAGCTGTTTAATCTTAGCCTCACCTCAGGATACGTACCCAAGGAGTGGCGCACGCGACTGTGGTCCCCACTTCACAAGGCGGTGCCTCCACCGACCCTGGAAATTACCGTCCCATTAGCTTGACAAGCCTTATCTGCAAAGCCATGGAGAGGATCATAATGGAACTCATAAATAAAGACATAGGGAACTTGCAGACTTTGGATCCAACCCAGTTTGGCTTTGTCAAAGGCAGATCATGCCTTTTAAACTTGGTTGACTTTTCGAGACAGTCACCAAGGCCATTGATGAGGGAAAGGCAGTCCATACAGCCTACC